>NC_136901.1:66439075-66469075 GCF_949606895.1 Notothenia rossii | reverse complement strand
GATTTGTACCCACAAACAAAGCACACAGGCTTCCTCCCTTGAGGGCAATCTAATTACCAAACTCATCAGTAATCAAGAATGTTGGTTATTATACACAAATACAAAGTAGCTGGAAGCAGATCTTTTATTATAGCAATTTACCTATTGCCTTTTATTATGGTGTTTCAGTGTCCTACTTGGTCTATATAAAGATGTTAATTCTGTTTAACCGGTATTTAAACAAATGACAATAATCAAGCCATGACTACCCTAAAATGCACACAATTATTAAAAAATTATTCAAAAAATGTGACAATATTGAGGAGTTCTCTGGACATACTCAGCACTTAAAATGAAATATGGAATTGTATGCATTATCCATCCAAACAGCTTTAAAGCAATATCATTTATTTTGGAATAAGGGCTTATACTGTTATTTTTTTATATGGAAACCTAATTAATGTCATAAGCACATGGCTAGTTCTAATTTAGATCTTAATTCCACTCACAACATTTGTCCACAGCAGGCCACTGTACACTGTGTCTGGTGAACCAATAACAAAGTAATTTCTCTAAATCAACCAGTCTCCTGATTGGCTGCCTGCACAGAATTGACATTTTTCTTTGGCTGTGATCCAGTATGTATATTATGTTACAGGTAAATGAATCTCACAGAGAGACACCAACGTCTGCAGGAAAGTCATTGTGTCATCTCGTTGTCTGTGGCGTTTCTTTGTCCACAAGAAGCGAGAAGTGTTATTAGTATGCATACTGTTACAAGTGTACACTTTGTTTTGTCACTTTTTCTGTGGGAACACATAATGTACTTGCTTGGATTTAGTTGTGTCTCTACACGGCTGCTCATTTCATTGTATGAAGTCATTCAGTTGTCTAAAAGTGATAGGCTTAGATCTGTGGGTCAGTGTGCTTCATTTACACCTGTGGGGCAAACCTTACATTCTGTTTCTGTGAGCTGTTCATGTGGTGCTCTCCTTCATATATACTCTAAAAATGCTAATGACACATTTTAAGGGTGAATTTAAGTTTAAAGTGCCAAGCAGTAACACCTAGGAACATGAAATGTCAAGGTAAGCCCTTTAAATCAAGTGGTGCTCTCTTTTAAGCCAAGGAAAGGACTGACAGTCCGTCAGCTTACCCAGCATCCTGTGCTTCATGCGCTCTGATGATTGACAGCAGGTTGTTGGTCTGTAGGAACTCACACACTGCCGGGTAACTGTGGACAGAACGAGACACAGAGAGAGAAAGTGAGAGCAAATAAGAGCATCTGAAGTGGAGTGAAGGTGGAAGAAGTACACAGGTCTTTAGCTTAGAGTCAGGTTAGAAATACTGCAGTACAGTTAAAGTCCTATTTAAAACCTTATTTAAGTGAAAGCATACAAGTTTTAGCCTCAACATTAATCAAAATACCAAAAGTGAAAGTACTTGTTATAATGAATAGCCCATTTACAAAAATATTATTATGATCATGATTTATTGGTTATTGGCATGACAACGCGCGTGACAATACGCACAAAACACTTCCTTTAGGAGAAACAAGCTGCCGTTTCAAAAATATTACAAATGGAAGGGTTTTGGAACGTTGTAGCGCTTTGGCACTTGTCGGCTGCCGTAAGTAGTGGAGTAAAAAGTAAACCCTTGCCCATTGAGATCTAGTGACCTAGATGTAAAAAGTAGCAGAGAAACAAGAAGTCATTTTTAATGGCACATTTGCTAAGGGATAGTTGGACATTGGTAATGTTCAGCCTTTGCAAAATATGTACGGAAGTAAAAATACGGAAAACAAGTTTGCAATATTTTGACAGAACGTATTTATCCATCTCAAGATATAAAAAATATACGTCTAGGGCCTCCGACCTCCCTATAGTTCACTTGGTAGAACTTGCAGCCCATTTACACCATTACACTTGCTCCAGCCTGGGACCCTTTGCAGTGTGTAATTTTTTCTGTCTCGCACTTCTCACACAATTTTCTACAACAAAGGCACAAAAAAACATCTACTGTGCACTTCAATACTGATAAAGTGAATCTCAATCAATTCACAGAGCGAGATATACATACAAATATCTAGTAAAAATCACCTTACACAGCCAAAATGTCATGTGTTAATATATGAACACTGGGGTAAACCACTAAACAGATGGAAGTATTTAAAGTTCAGCAGTGGGAGATGAATGGGCCTCTTGCATGCTAAGGTCATGTCTAAGTGTGAGCAGCAGGGGGCATCAGAGCACGAGGCAGGCCTGAGCTCATGGCCCCTGGGTGCTGGGGGGGCAGAGTGTACAGGAGTCGGTCAATTGATGCTGTGTCTGCTAAACATAGAAAACCACTGACAGACAACATGTCATAACACTCAGTCTCGCACACACTCTCAAACACTCTGCACATCAACACTTCCAACTGCTCTCAGCTCCGCGTCTTTGCATTCCTCCATTTCTATTTCTTTATTTCCATCTTTCATCTTTCTCCACTACCACCACCACCTCCACCCTTTCTGTGTTACTCTCCCTCTTCCTCTCACTGTATCTTAATATCACTCCATATCTGGCAGTAGTAGCCAGTCGTCATAGCAACAGAACTGTGCAGTCTCCCTGGGGATTATGGGATATCGTTTCATGAAACCCCCCCAAAAAAATTACAGAGATCTCCTGTCTCTTGTTCACATCCCAGTGATTGTTATTGGATCTGTGGAGTTACCGTCTCTTTTCTCATCAACATCACACAGCAATACACTGAAGTCCATCAAACTTATTAGGTCCACATCTCCCAGCAACAACTGATGCCAACAGGGAGGATCCTGCTGTATTTTTACTTGAAAATGTTATTTTTATACCTGCTAAAGTGTTTTTTTTATATATTTCCAGTGCCATTATAATTTTTCGTGATCCAATTGATCAAAGTGTAAATAAAAAGTAAACTACTCCTGTAGATAACAGAGATGTCTTGATGAGTCTTTGAACCTGGACTTTTTTTTTATATTTGTGCTTGCTGGTTTCTTTCATATAAGCTCACTCACTATATTTAATTTGTTCTGATCCCATTATTTACAGATTCTGCATTCATATGCAAATGTCTCTTTAAAGTCATTAAGAAATACCATGTCTGTGAGTAACATCAAGTTTGTTGAAAGAAAAGACGCAGAGCTGAGATTGATCGTAAATCTAAACAAATGTTGTCTGTTAGTACTAGATTTTAGTTTGAAATATATTGTAGTTATTCTTTTATTCCTTTTAACCTGTTGACATTTCTTGCAAATTTGTGGTTTGCCTCTTCGTATGAAATCTTCCAGCATTTGACCTGGCTTCACAGGAAGCTATAGGCATGTTGAAGAAACGCCAACTAATATATATTGATCAAAGTAAAAATGGCAAATCAGGTGTGAGTTCTTAGTATTTGTAATTGTCTTATGTAAATCCTCTGATCAATACAAATAAATAATAAAAGAAAGTCACACAACGCTAATGCAAACAAAAGGTGCCCAGATCATTAAAAGAATTGAATGAGCCAGCATGAGCACATTCGAGGATCAGTCTTACTTCTGGCTGCACGTTCCAGCTGCTAATTTCAATAGATGTTGCATTCATTCTGGCTTGTTTGGCTATCAGATTCGTTCCCATCTCTGAGTTTTACAAGCACAGGGATCCATTCTCTTTGCTCCCATTCAATTTTTCCAGAATAAACTCTTATGACACGTTTCCTTTTGTTGGTCCTTGTGAGGAGTAATTGTGTCCTGTACCTGTAGAAATAGGAGCAGCCTCTCACTGTGTTGTGGCCAAAGTACTCCTGGGTCTTCTCGTTGCCAAAGTCTTCCAGGGGGTCGGCCCACAGCAGGTCGCACATGGGCCCAAACGCCGGGGGCTCCTTGAATCGGTCCAACTAGGACATACAAGGAACACACACACACACACACACACACACACACACACACACACACACACACACACACACACACACACACACACACACACACGGAGACACACACAAATATAAGCTTACACAAAAGCTCCACAAATAAAAATACATTGACCCAGAAAAGAACGTAACATTTTCAAAAGTGTGCACACAAATGTACCAGCACACATCGGATACATTTAGAAGAGAAAGGAAAGCAAACACACACAAACAATACTGTCAGAGCAGAGCATCTCCATGGCAACCCTCACCACATAGGAAGGAGAAGATGTCACACCAGCAGATTCACCATGGAAACACTGCCATTAGATGAGGAGGTGTGTGTCCTCATGTGTGTGTATTTGTGTTCAGTTTTACTGTGAACTGTATAAGTGCAGCTGTACTGTATCCATTGGTTTCCTATGGGTTCCCTGCATTGACAGTACATGTGGTTTATGGAGATCTGTTGGTGTGTGTGTGTGTGTGTGTGTGTGTGTGTGTGTGTGTGTGTGTGTGTGTGTGTGTGTGTGTGTGTGTGTGTGTGTGTGTGTGTGTGAGCGCTCCAAGGTGTGTTTGAGTGCTGCACATAAGTCAATTATATCTTCGTTAACGTTATTATTTTCCAAGCAAAAAGGGGAGTGATAAATGTAGCTTCTGTGTATAAAGCAGTTAAAACCGAGGCAATAAAAGTGATAAAAAATGTTTTAAATTCTGGCAGGCAAACTGTGTCACAGTAACAAAAGTTGTAATGCTTTCATATTAAGCCCTGTTTTATGGTGGCCGACAGGGGCAAACACGCTACTACGGCCCAAAACACTTACATTAGGAAAAATGTGCTACAGTTTTAAAAATGATACAAATATAAAAACACAAATGTGCCGAAACACATGCATATGCAGAAACATCTTACCAACTTGACCAACACACGTGCAGCATTTATAAAAACGCCAAGTTGATGAAACATGCGTACGGTTTACTGAAAGCACAATATAAACAAAACGCGGTAAAGACTAAATGTTGCGAATAAAAAAAGCTGCAAGAATCTCAAAACACGACGGAAACGAGGGGCTACTAAAAAGTGATGCACACAACTGGGACCAGGGGCCTCATGTATAACGCCTTGCGTAGGATTGACGTGGGAAAGTTGCTTACGTAGTAGAAATCCGAAAAATAGGTCCATACATTTTCCGACACTTTCCGATTCACCAAACATTGCGTACCGGCGAGGAAAGTGTGTATGGCACTTCCTACGCCGGTTTCCCTTTATAAATCACAACCGACTCGAAATGCGGTGCAGCTTTTGCGGGCTTCACGTAACGCCCATATTTGCCTATACATAGTCAAAGAAACGCCCTTTCATTCATTAATTTTGACTGACTGCATGCAGATCGCAGGAAATGACGACAGAACAGCTAAAAAAAACATCTCACACCGTGTCAGATTTTGGTTATTTTGGGGAGGTCGAGATAAATCATATTGTTTGGTGGATGCAGTTTGAACCAGAGTAGCAGCATGGAGGTCGGATCGTCACCAAAATAAATAAATAAGTGGTCCGAAAAAGGTTAATGACAAAAAAAATACACATAGCCTTCCTCAGGCAGTGTGTTTGTACCGGGGACAGCTGACCCCCCCTTGATGAGAAACTGTAAGAAATGATCGGGGAATCCCTCCGGAGTGGAGTCATGACGACTGGATCTGAATTATGTTTTTGTATCTGGTGGTTTGTGTCCCAGTTGTCGATCAGCCTGTGCATCTGAACCCCCCCCCCCCCCCCCGCAGCAACTCTATATCCACCAGTTAAAGGAAATACAAATGTTGTGTTATATTAGCTGTACAATTTACCACATATGGTGCTCTTAGTTTCCATACCTCCTGTGTTTTACGAGCGACTTATCAAGTATTGGCAAACGGCATAAAACACGATTAAACATGTATTAAACATATATAAAACCATGCTCGTATACAACCTATAGAAAAGCAAAACGGCGTCAGTTTAGACGTAATTCTGTCCTCCTGCTTACCGCATCATTTATGAGAAAACATTTCATAACATTAACACAACATATTCGAGGTGGTTTTAAATAACATATCCGTATTTATTTATTTCTCCCAGTTATGTTTTTGTGTGCACTGAGGAGTCTCAAACAGACGTTTGTTAAATCATTTTAAGATTGGCTTTAATCAATGTTTGAAAATGAATTCTTCATATATGATAAATGAGAGGTAACATTTTATTTATGGTATTATTTCCACATATTTCTCTCCATTCTTCTTTCTGCCAACGGTGTCGCAGTTTCTCGTCTCTCCCGTTTTTGTGTTTGCTTAGTGCGTACGCATGGGTTAGAGTTTGCGTGGAGGACCGCACGTTTTCCCTTCAAGTTAGTAATTTATAACTCGCAAACTTGTGTAGAAACTGCCGTACGCCATTTTTTGAGCGTATATCCCTTTATAAATGAGGCCCCAGAGCACTTGTTGAAGTTAAGAATATTTTATAGATGGCCAACTGTGACTAGAAAAGTACCTAAGAGGAAAATTGTATTGGCTTGTTTTACAATGTGATCGCATGTTTCCTCAGGATATCATTGCAGATCTACTCTGAGCTAGCTAACATAGCGAACCTAGTCAGTTCAAATATACTGACAAAACACTTACAATTATGAAACGTTTGCAGTAGTCGTCCATCGTACTAACACCTACAATAATGTATTAATTATAGTTGAAATGTTGTGCTTCTAAATGTGACATGTTTTCTCAAACTGCCTTTGCTGCAGCACCTCTTTTCACCCTCTGTCTGAAACCAGAGCCCGGTCTGCTCTGATTGGTTAGCTGGCCGGCTCTGTTGTCATTAGTGAACTGCGTGGAGATGTGTTGGAGCGCTAGACAATAGAAGCGTGAGTGTTACATTGTGATGTCACTGTTACTGAAGCAAACAAAGTAGTCCAATGGAGGCGTTTCAGTCAGGGGGGGGGCGGGGTTTGGGATTTTCGCCTTTGGAGACAATTTACATGCACAAAAAACCCATACAACACGCTAGAGGAGAGGGAAACCCCCCCCCCCAAAAGCATAATAGGGCCTCTTTACAGTAACTCAATTTGATGTGTGTATTGCCTTTGTAGAGTAGTGTAACTCAAAATTGAATGTGTGTATGTGCCTCTTTTCATACCTTCTTGATGTCGTCCAGCGTGTGGATCTCTGGTGAAAGCCCCCCATGCACACACAGGAACTGCTGGTTCATCAGGGCTGCCAGGGGCAGGCAATCAAACGCCTCCATGCAGGAGTCGTACACCTGCTCCGAGTACTTGATCTTACCTGCAGGTGGTTACAGGGAAGGGGGAGAATATTTCAAGGCTTGAGACAAAGGAGCACCTGAATGTGTTTTCGACATTCTTTGAACCGCCACCATCCCTGCAAACGTACAGTCAGTCCCTGTTACCCGGAGTGTGAGTGTTACTTATCGCACACAAACACACTGCTGAGAACAAACGAACATGGAGCTTTTACATGGACGGATCAAAAGAGCTCAGTCATCTGAAGGCTTCAGACAGACTTGTACTATTCCTCTGAAAACATCATTCAGTTCATTTGGGTGTAAAGCTGGTAACATGTAGGATTTTCACATAGCATGTAATTAATTAATCCGACCATCTCTTCTCCAGCAATCCCATATGACTGGTTTCTCTCCTCTCTTGATGATTTAAAAATGCCTCTTCCCAGAATTCGAAATGTACATTTGTGAAGAAATGCTTCATATTACAATAGATCATGTATTACAGACAACACATTGGTCTAAAGACTATAATTCTGTTTTCCAGTAAACAACATTTGACCCAAATAAAAGCATGAAGCATTGTAAAGGTGTCACTGTGAGGCTGAATTTTTTTGTTTTATGAAAAATCTCCTTTGATTTGGCAGGAATATCAATAAAGACATCCAACAATCAGCATCTTTAAACAACATCTCACACATGGGCGTAACAATACATCAGACACAAAACAATATCACAGGATTAAAAATAGCTCAAAGGAGATCGGAGGAGAGGAATAGAAGGGAAAAAAATAAAGAAGAGAGAAGTGTGGATTTTGGAATGAGAGCGAGCTGGGAGGCGAGAGGAGGAGAGGAAAGGAGAATGATAATTTCATAAAGAGAGAAGGAGAGATTGATGGGAGGAGACAGGAGAAGGAAGAAAGGTTAAGAGCAGTGAAAGGAAGAGAGGAGACGACAAGGGAAATAGAAGGAGAGATAGAAAGGAGATGAGATGAATGTGAGGACATGAGAATGTCACGTACGCAAATCAGAGCCAGTATTGTGGAGTAGCAGTGAACAGTAGCCAACATTTGTGTGTGTGCGTGTGTGTGTGTGTGTGTTTGTGTGTGTGTGTGTGTGTGTGTGTGTGTGTGTGTGTGTGTGTGTGTGTGTGTGTGTGTGTGTGTGTGTGTGTTTATGTGTGAGACAGTGAGGAGTGTGTTTGTCAACCTCTCCATCTGCCTTGAGTAGAGCAAGAGCTCATTATTGCTAGTCCACCAGGTTTCAGCTCAATCCACACACAGACACTTAAACATTTATGGAGACGCTCTCGCACATGCATGCAGTCACAGTACATACTCTTGCACACACTTGTGGTTCACACACAAGCATGTGTGTTTGCAGGTGCACAATGAGGGGAAGTGTGTAATGCTGTAATCCTGTAAATGTCTCTTTCTATCCACACACACACACACACACACACACACACACACACACACACACACACACACACACACACACACACACACACACACACACACACACACACACACACACACACACACACACACACACACACACACACACACACACACACACACACACACACACACACACACACACACACACACACACACACACACACACACACACACACACACACACACGGTAATTGAGGGCGACCACTATTTGCCACAAGCAACAGGGGAAATTAGCTTCCTTGTCCCTTGGCCAATCAGACACAGAGGAATCAGTCCCTGAGCCAATCATTAAGGGCCAAATTAATTTGCTGCTAATCACCTACTCTCGGACAGGACGCGAGGAGAGTCAGAGAGACTGTGCGAGGGAGGGAAAGATGGAGGACGGATGGAGAGAAAAATGATTAAGACATAAGGAAGGAGCAGAGAGATGGAAGGGAGTGTGGGAAAGAAGGGAAGATACAACTTGAAGGATGGACAGGGAAGAGGAGACTAAAGAAAACACATCTTTAGAGCTCAAACGATCAGTCAATAATGTTTTGATACGTTGCATGAAAGGAAATAAATCTGCAACGTGACTGTTCGCTAAACCATTCCTGAAAAGCCTCCCAGCTTGGCATGTTAATCTATGCAGGTGTAGCTTTTAATTTCTCTAAATGTTGAATCAGGGCCAGCCCTAGACTTTTGGGGGGCTTAAGCGAGCTTTGGCTTGGGGGCCCCCCTCACTCTAGCGCGTTCTCACTACACATAACACGGAACCAACTTTTGTCTTATGATGTTAGCATAAGCACACATATTGTATAAATAAGCATGTAAACACTGTGGACCTAAACTCCTCTAGGGCTCCCCCGGGAAGATTTTTTTTTAAAATATTGAAATTAAAAGCATCAATCTGGTGCACTTTGAGAGAAAAAATTAAGAGATCTATGGATACATCTCTCAACACCCAGATGGAACATAACTGTAAACAGATTTTTCTTTATGGATATTTTACAAATAACTTAAACTGTATTCTTGTTTTTCATATAGTATTTCATAAATGTTTTTCATTTATTCTCTCTGGCTGTCCATCTCATAATGTTCACATAGAAACTAGCTGTCAATAGAAATACCATTCAGAATAATTATAATTTCTTGCAAAAATCTGTCACAAAAAGAGGTTTCACATTTAAATTCAGGTGTTGTAATGGCAACGTCAGTGGCCAAACAGCCAAATGGGAGGGGACAAACAGCCACATTTACTGCTTCAAACATGCTGTTGACATGTAAAGTAATGGCAACTATGCCACCATTTCAGCTGACTTTTTCTCAGAAATACTGTCACATAACATCCATATATTTCAGTGCTAGGTTGAGGCTAGCTAAGTTAACTGTGAAACACTTTAACTGACAGGACTCCGGGAAATCTGAATTGTCAACGGGGGGGGGGGGGGGGGGGGCTGTTAGACGCTCAAGATTTGTCAACGGGGGGGTGAGGGAGGCGGGGTTGTAGGTCATAGATTTTAGGTTGCCATAAGGCTGTTGACGGTCTTATTATAGGCTACATCCATTGGTTGGTTTTGTGGCACATTTGTAACGCTGTGCCAACTTGGGCAAGCACGCAGGCAAACTTGAGGAGCGCACACAGGGTGGAGTGAGGTTGAGCGATGGAGAGAAAGGGAGAGAGAGAGAGAGATTGAGCGAGGCAGATAGCGTGTGTAGCGGTCTGCTTGCGCACAGAGCAGAAGTTTGTGAGAGAGCCGGCTTGAGAGTCAATTTCTCTTCAAAATATAATTGATTGCCATCCTCCCTTGTCCCTGGCTGGCTTGCTAGCTCGTTGGTAACGTAAGCCTAACTGATTTCTTCTAATGTGTCACCCATCTCCTTTGCATAGAGTTGATCAGGTTGTTGATTGTGGCCTGTGGAAGGTTGGTCCACTCCTCTCCAATGGCTGTGCGAAGTTGCTGGATATTGGCAGGAACTGGAACACGCTGTCGTATACGCCGATCCAGAGCATCCCAAACATGCTCAATGGGTGACATGTTAGGGTTATGGTTAGGGTTTAACCCTAGGGTTTTCGGACCCCCCCAGACCCCCCCAATAAAGCAAAACTGCACGTTTCAGAGTTGCCTTTTATTGTGGCCAGCCTAAGGCACACCTGTGCAGTAATCATGCTGTCTAATCAGCATCTTGATATGCCACACCTGTGAGGTGGGATGGATTATCTCGGCAAAGGAGAAGTGCTCACTATCACAGATCTTATCAGATTTGTGAACAATATTTGAGAGAAATGGTTATTTTGTGTATATAGAATTTTTTTTAAGAAAATGTTTTCTTATGTCCATCTTCAAAAACTCTGAGTCCGACTGACAGTTTATTTTAAACATTGTCACAGCTCACAGGATAGGTACCTGTCAGCCAATAAGACAGATGTTTATTTCTATTCAACTCTCTGGTTGGTGTGGTATCTTGCTTCTGTTGCATTCACTGAACACGGGAAATTACAATCCTGCCGTCCTCTCTTGTGTCATGATGAGGTTCAGGTAAAGCACGGTTAATGTATTATATTATTGACTCAATAATATAATACATGACTTTGAGAGTAGGCAATCTAGGCATATTGACACAATTAATTAAACATACTTATCACGGCGACGGTGTACTGAGAATTATTTATTTTTTAAATAAAAATAAATAAAAATAAAAAACATTTTTTTTGCTAGGGGGCCCCATAGTGGCTGCGGCGCCCTAAGCGGCCGCTTATGTCGCTTAATGGGTCGGGCCGGCTCTGTGTTGAAGCAATGTGCATGGGGCTGTGGGAAGTTTGATACTTTGTTGAAGGGTGTGAAAGCCGTTTGTCTCTTTACTCCATTATTGCAGTATTCTAATCACACTTTAAATAATGACCATTGCTTAGAAGAGGAATGTTAGCCGAGGATATCCGTTAGCTAAACTCAAACCTCCAAAATATTCAACATCGCTACCAGAGCCACAATTACATTTGTGGAATTTGTACACAGCAGCACCTCTAGCCAAACTTGTTAGCTGAGATATCTTTACATTTGCCAAACACATCCTTAAGTCTTCGTTTTAAAAGCTTTCTCTCCTATTACACTGAGTGTGAAACATGCTGTACAGAAATATGAACAGTAAAGCAATCACTGTCCTGCTCTTCCAATTACCTAACCTATGAAGCTAAATGGAGTTATGCATGAGTTAACTGTCTGATCCATGGTTTTCCCTTTGTTCGAATATGACCAACTAGTTCTACACTTCAAAAACAAGACCGATACGGTTTCTTTATTTCTTCTAACATCATAAATTGGTGAGGATGGTGACTTTTTTGCCAGGGATATGTAGCTGGACTTTAGTCGTTCAGCATTATATCACGTAGGCCCCCTTAAATGTTTCTTAAAAAATATTGCCAGCTGAGTTTTTAACTAACTCTTTGAGTAAAATGAAGGCGAATTTCAAGCTCTGCTGCACTCTAGCTGTGACATCACGCCTTAAGCCTTAACGAGCTGCGCAATACACACTCGTGTTAAAATCTGAAGAGAGGCCTCTTTACCAAGCTCCAAACTAAACTAAGTTAAATATCTCAAAAAGTGTAAAAGCTATCAAAAATCTGAACAATACGTTTTATAGCTGAATGTCTTGTGATCATATTAAAGTTGGAATGAAGTCTCTAGCTGGAAGTATGTGGAAGGAGTAGCATTTGGCGCACGGTGTAGGTAAAAGAGGATTGGAAGGTTCCTCCCATTGAGTTACATGTTAAAAACACTAATAACAGGAATGTGAGGTGTGGAGGGTCATTTTCACAACAGAGAGAGGAGGTGCACATTAGGAGGAAAGAGTTACTCACATTCTTGTTTGAAGGTGAAATATTCTGTCAGATGTCTACATTCATGATTTCCCCGTAGAAGAAAGAGCGTCTTTGGGTAGAGGGATTTCAGTGACCATAGGTATAACACACACTAAAAAAAAGAGAAAGCATTCAAACTGGTTAGACTTAAGCAGTTCACATTAACAACAACATTGTTAAACTTGCCAAAATAAAAAGCTATTTCATAATGTTGGGTACCTTTATAAAGCTTAGTAGTATAAAAACCATTTGTAACAAAGTAAGACAATTACATATTTTGGAAACATACATTCATATAATTTCTTATATTGCCTGGCTAAAGGACCAGTCATACTAGCACGGTACTAGGAATATAATTTTTCCGATGACCAGAGAAATAATATATGGTAAAAAGTAAACATCTATTCAGAGTCAGATGTCAATTAACTTTCAGTTCTCGTCATAAAATGTAAACTGGAAATTCTAAATGAGACAGAGAATCATAATGGAGGAGACATTACAAGGAATCTCTGAATGAACCCTCCACCGCCCAATCAATTGAGCTAAAAGTGAATGCATCCTTAATAAAGTCTAAAGATAGACATGAAGAGGATTTTTGGCAAGAACCATTCAAATTAACGTTCACACATGTTTTCACTTAGTCTCTTACAAATGGCTCAGAGGGTGCTCTTTTACAATTGCACAACATTCTCCATAATGATTATTAATTCCCCCGTCTATGCCCTTGAAGTGTGTTACGAAGGTGACCTACATTTTGTCCCCTCCCATCCAAACTCACTCCATGTCAATGATAAATCCCTCATTGCATGGTAGCTAAGTGGCTAAATAAGCTATAACGTTCACCATGGACTCATAGGAGTTCATTCCCACAAAATAGAACATAGCAAAATATAGAATCAAAATACCTGAAACTGCTTGGACTATAGCCACACTTTCATTCAGTTCAAAGTGTGAACTGGTTTGCGTGTTAACGTTAGCTAACTTTGCTAGCCACACTCTAACGCTAGCTTGTTGATCCGACAGGATTCGGCTGTCTGTAAAGATGGGACGTTCATAAAGAAGCTAAATCAAAGTAATGTGGCTATTCATCTTTTCCAATAACTCTGTTGATTCCATTATTTGGGATGCAGTTGATGTTTAAACCAGGAGATAAGTTGGAAAGAAATAAGGAAATAATTGTAACTTTGATTTTATTTTTCTGCCTGAGGAACCCCTCACCCCTTGCCAATTACTATTTATCTTTTTGCTCTCTCATTTTAAAACATAACCAGGCACCCATGCATATGTTGTCTTATTATGGAATGAAGTCACACTCCTGATCTGTGGTGCATATCCGCCAGGCTAAGGCATCAAAAATAACCTATTGCACTCACGTCCATTTTACAGAATCAAATGTACGAACAGCCCGCTGGATATACCGTCTCTGCTCAGTTTCCATACATATTTCAGTAAGCAGCCTATTACAGTCTTGTTACTGATTACTGACCTTGAATGAACCATGAATTTTAAATCACTTTGATCTTTGCAAGAAATTGTGGTGTGTCAATGCTAATCTCAAGTACCTTTTGTACATTTATTAAACATTACATATGGAAATAAACCTTGCCTTTAAAAACTGTACTACATAATTCAGGGCAATGTATTGGACATTGATTTAGTTGTAGGCTTATTTTATACAAAGTAGAATGAGCGTACAGAATTTGTGAGTGAATACACACCCAATAAATGGTCCATCCTCACCTCGATACTGAAGTAGCCCCTGTCCACATAGTCCCCCAGGAAGAGGTAGCGCGTGTTGGCAGGAGAACCTCCCACTTCAAACAGCTTCATCAGGTCGAAGAACTGGCCGTGGATATCTCCACACACTGTGAAAACAGCACACAGCGATGTTAGAATCATAGATACAGGAGTTTTCAGCTGGGTTAGGGTTAGAGGGACCATCTTTGCTTCAGTTGCTCCATATGGCCTGATTTGCATCTGCAGAGGTAAAACCTTCCTGTCTGCTGATCTAGAAACATCACTCACCTGCCTGATGAAAAATAAATAAAACGACAATAAGGGATACAAATATCCTCCTGAAAGAATCTACTACCATCTTTTGAAGTCTTTGTTTAAAAACAACCTGTCAATAAAAGAAGGCACCAGGGATTTCACTGCTAGTATCTATATTGATTTATATTCGAAAAAAGTCAAAAATGTTTACGATATCTATATTATATATAAATAAAGCACTTGATTAACTGATTATTCGATTGACAGAAATGTAAGAGGCAGCTATTGTATTGTGATTGGTCATTTGAGTCACATTTCAAAGAGAGAAGATAAGAAATGTGCTTGTTTCAGCGTCTAAGAAGTGCATATTTGTTGCTTTTCTTTGTCTATTTATTATACTGATTATGATGGGCCCTTGGACTGTTATTTGGAACAAATAATACAGTTAAATATGTTTGGTTCTTGGATAGGCATATTTTAAATATCTAACTAAATGGATCCTTTCGATTTTCTCTGGCAGTCGTATACGAATTACTTCGCTCTTGGTCCAGTGTGAAGTTGTTTGGCTGAGCAGTTCTTGAGAAATATACTGGATGCCAAAAATATTTGCCAAATGGGCACTGCTAGATGAATTAACAAAACAATCATTAAGAACGTAATTGGCAGTTTGAATGATAATGAAACATTTCTAGTTCTGACCTCAATACTATTAATTACTGTTGTGTTATATAAATCATGTAATGGCAGTGTAACAATATTTTCCCCTACATAATTGTTCTAAGTCACATCCAGGAGTATTGGTTCTTATTCATATCAGGCTTCAAATGCTCAACACTTATTTTGAAAGTCTTCGGGACTTTCTGTCTGTGTGATCTGCCAGCATACATCTTCCCATCCGCCTCTCTCACCATCTGTTTGGCCTCTCCTTTCACTCTTAGTTGATGTCATAGTTCCTCTCCGCAACCATTTCACAAAGGCTATTTTGCATCTGGCTGGCCCGCAATGTCTGTCTGTCTGTCTCTCCATCTGCTTGCCATGTTTCAGTCTGTTTTTGTGTCTTCTCCTTAGCATTCGCTCTAATTTGAACTGGGAATTGGGAATGCAAAATGCCATGAGTGAAATTGAGCTGTAGCGGGCGGCCTCCTCAGTCCTGCCTCAGTATTCTCCCAGAAGACTTCATGTGACTCCCTAAAAGCCTGTCAGTTCACGTTTCTGCCCTCCATCTACCTGTCCGTTCACTCGGCTGCCTATCTTAGGCCCCGGCCCCACGAGGACGAAAACGGTCGTTTGCGTTACTGTTTAGTGTCATATAGACCGTTCGGCCACACGAGGACAACCGAATATGACATTAAACAACTGCAGAAACGATAACGGGTCCCAAGGTGGATAGAACGGCATACGCAACGCTCTGGGGGGTCCAACGGCTCCGTGTGTACGCCCTATACAATAATTTTCTGACAATGATGACGCAATAGCCCCGCCTCTCCCCACCTCTGCTGCTCACCCCCGCGTCAAAGTAAACTGCACAGTGAATTCAGATTATTTATCTTTCTCTCGATATGGACATAAACGAGTGAAGTATAATCTGACAGGACGGAGACAAGCAGGTCTGCTCACCTGCAGCTCCTCCCGCTGTGATGCAGCGGTGAACGGAGAAAAACACACACTTCAAGTCAGATCATCACCCTTAGCTATTTTAATTACCTCTCAAACTACCTAAACTAGTTATAAATATGTTTATGTTTACTGGATCAGCTGCTGCATGAGACAGACACTGACGCTGTCAGAAGAGAGGGAGAAAAAAGAGAGGCTCCGTATATTTTATTATTGTATTATATAGAGTCGTTATTCATTTGTTTTAAAGTCAATTAATAGCAAAGAAGACCTTTGACTGGCACTTTTATAATTTTGTCCGGAAGATTAAAACTTTAATACACGTTGACTGGCGAAAAACTCTGCCCGGTTCCCTCGGCCCCCACCGCGGAGAATAAACAGAAGGGCAACCATGACAACCATGCGTCTTCGCTGCTTTTGTGGAGGAAGTTACAGCGCCACGTACAGGCTCCTGCATATGTACTGCAGCTTCTCAAGCGGTTGGAGCTAAACGGAGCTGTCTCGTGTGGACAGACACTATCCGGTGAATATTGCGTGTGGACGGAAGCCTTTTTGCGATTGCGTTTGCGTTAATCCTATGCGTTTAGCCGTTTGCGTCCATTTCCAGGGAGACTGCTTGACATTTTCTCTACATCTCCTCGACATTACATCTGCATAGAAACCCTGCCTACAGAAACCTGCACTCTTCTCCTGTAGTTTAATATAAAAAAATCTATAAGAAAAAATTCTCTCAGGTTGGTAATTCTGGGTCAGAATCATAGGTCAGAATCTGTAGACGTGGAGAAACTTGGAAACTAATCAATATGTTGTTCATTGGGAATGGGTTGGTTTGAGAAGCTCTGCACTAAGCAGCTTATGATCAACTGTCTCTCCGCCTGCCTGTCTGCCTGTCCTTGTCCCAGGGGATCTGTACCTGTGAAAGCCGAGCCATGTTCCCACACTGCGTGGGCACCACATCCCACACAGAATGATCTCATCGCTCGCATTTGCATAAACGCGCACACATACATGCAGAGATAAACAGGAACATTAACCAGGCTGTGTCAATGGGTTGAGACTGGCTGACCAAGGCCGCTGCAAGGTTCCACTAGCACCCCCCCCCCCCCCCCGTTGACGCTCCCGAAAAAGAGGGCCTCATCATATAACTTTGCGTGGGGCCTCAAGTTGGCCAGGGCCCTGTGTCTGAGTCTGCCTCCCTGCTTATCTGTCTTCTGTGTCATCCTGTTAGAAACTTGTTTTCCATTTTGTTCTCCATCGATCTCAATCTCCTCCCCCTACAACATTCTCCTCGGTGCGTACCATTTCCCCGGCAAGGGGATACATGCAGATATTACCAAAGCGAGCGCCCGCCATTGTGAGTCACATCAGTGCCAATTGGTTCTCTCAGTGAAGTGCGACAGAACAACAGTTCACATTAAAAGGCTGGCAGATACGGCAAATTAATGAATCGACAAATGGAATCTGATTAATACATAATTACTCATCTTTCTGCCTTTTCCTCCTCAGTTCCATTCCTCTGTCTCTGTGTGTGAGATCTATTTGTTTGTCACTCATGCACATATGTCCGGCAGTGGCTCAGTCAGTATAGGGGCTTGGACTGGGAGCTGTAGGGTCGCCGGTTCAAGTCCCCGACCAGACCTAAATATGGAGTGTGGACCGCTACTTGGAGAGGTCCCAGTTCAACTCCTGCCCTGCCCTGGTGCCCTTGAGCAAGGCACCGGACACCCCCCTCACTCCCATTGCTCCCCGGGCGCTGTACAATAGCTGTCCACTGCTCCTAGTACTACCTCCTTTTACTAGGATGAGTTAAATGCAGAGATCAAATTTCACTGTATACTGTGTGCTCTGCATGTGTGACCATTAAAGACCATTACAGAGGGTTTCATCCCTCCCAATTCTATCTACATGTATAAAACTTTTGTAGCATTATTGTGCATTGAGTCCCAATGGGAATTTTGAAGGCAGTTTTTTAAGAAATATTGTAGATAAAAACGCTTATTAATTCCCTAATAAAGAGTTACACAAGAAGACTTATGAACAGTATCCTGTTTGTAAGGTAAGTATTGAAGAGGGCCTATCATGCAGAATGCACTTTGTTACGCCTTTTATACATAAATATGTGTCCCCGGTGTGTCAGGGAACTCACAAAGTGTCAGAAAATAAAACCCTCTCTCTTTCCTCCGCAAATCTCTAAAAACGTGGGTACAATGAAGCTGATCCAGATTTGCCATCAGAATCAATGCCCGACGTGTTTTGGACGTAATATGGTCTTTGTTCACATTAGCAAGCATCGCTAACACTCAGAGCTAAGATGTACTTTTTTTAAAGCTTTATACACCGAATCAGCACTTTAGTAACAGGGCTGAAACGGGATATGAGGCATAGCTAGAATGGGTGATCTGTTTGGTATTTTGACCAAAACACTTCATAGACATGTTTTTTATATATTTGTATATATCTGACCTATGCTATTGCCTAAATAGCATGATAGGTGACCTTTAAAATATAACCATCAACCAGTTAGCTTAGCTTATCATAACGACTGGAAAAGAGTTAGCCTGCCTCTGTCCAAATGTAGCAACATTTAAATATATAGTTAGATACTATTAAACTATTATATATTTATATAAATATCTTGTTTGTTTAATCCGTACAATGTCTTAAGTGTAACACTTGCAGTTTGACGGGAGGTATTTCCGCTGATATTTACGGTGGCCGGCAGGTGCAAACGCGGAACAGCCAAAAACACATACATTAGCAGGAAACAGCTGCAAATTCTGAAATGAAAAACAAACAAATCCTGAAAACAAATACAACCAAAAAACGCTGCATTTACAGAAATGATGCAAACAAAATACAACACACAAACCCCGAAAACTAAAAACTAGCGCGCCTAGAGGCCTGGAGCACTTCCGGAATGTTTTTTTTTTTTGTATGTGTTTTGGGATTTGTATGTACTTTGGACTTTGCATATCGTTTTGGTATTTGCAGCGTTTTTTTGTTGCGTTTGTTTTCAGGGTTTGTTTGTTTTTCATTTCATTATTTGCAGGTGTTTCCTGCTTATGTTTGTGTTTTGGGCCGTTGTTCCGCGTTTGCACCTGCCCGCCACCATAGGGATTGCTTGGCCATAAGTAGTTACTAGGCAACAGGTTAAGACCATTGTTAAAGCTACAGGAAGAAGTAACTGCTCCTTTCGCGAATAAAATGCACATAGTGCAGCACCTCTTACAATGGCAAAGTGATGTTTTTAGATTTTTTTCTCTATAAAAATGTAAAGATGATATAAAACTGAGCTAGCTTTTTCGCACAGTCTTCAGTCTTTACGCTAAGCTAGGCTAAGCTAACAGGTTGCTGCACCGGTGGTCCCAATTGTAATGCTCTAGGCAGAATTTCAGAAAATGTGCTTATTTAAAGTGCTGAAGGCACTTTGTGTTTATTTATGCTATACAACATTTCTAGGGGTATTAATGGGTGCTGAATCCAAATCTGCTGTATATGAAGCTCAAAAATGTCCCAGAATGCCTCAATATTGAGAAATCCAACATGGCCGCCAATGCCAGGCTGAAATCTATTTTAGTACATTACTTTTTGACTAAACAAGGTACAAACTAGAATTAAATGTGTTTTTATATGTTTTCACACATGGGGAATTTAACCTACTGTCCTGATTTTAGATCAAATGTGAATAATCTTCTTGAAATCATACATGTATAGCGAAAAAGGTGGTCATTAGTGATAAATAAGTTGTCAGACTCAACCAGGGCTTGCTTAGAAAGTGTATTAATACCATTTTTATTTGACCACAAAACCATAACGTAAACATGACACGATTAGGCCTACAGTTGAGCAACAGTACCGTCAACAAAGCCCTATAGATGCTTTTATTTGCTCCATTACAGTAAGAACATACTGTATGGGTGGCATTGGAATGTTCAACTCAATAAGAATACAAATCATACTGAAATGATAAAAACCTCATTCAAGTATCTCATAAAACACCACCATATATTAATGATTACAAAATACTACTACTAATAATAATAATAATAATAATAATAATAATGTAAAAATATATTAAAACAACAAATAAACCCAAATTATAGCTCTCAGGCCATCCAGTGTTAACGCAATGAAGAAGCCTTTTTTACATCAAACCCTATGGGAAATTGCCAAAAGGCAGGCACTTTTAAAAACTCTTCTTGTTCCAGCAGGTGTTGTCATGTTTCCTGCTGTTGCATGCCTCTATCCATTACATGTGACTCTTTCTGAATAGAATAGACAGATTATGACCAGTACAAGTACAGGTACATTGGAATACATATTACAGTTATCTTTACACTTATTGTGTTCATTTGTTACTTTTTTTCTCAGTTATAGGTTCACAATTATCCGGTTATGGTTTCAACAATCTGTTAACAACAAACAGTCAGCAGTATGCAGTCTGGCAGGCTGATATTCTCAACCAGTCTATCCTATTTTTACGATCTTGTACACATTGATCACCATCAGCTAATCCTCTATACACATACCTGCAGCTGCAGCGTTGGCTGAGGCATCCCTTGGTACACCCACATGAAGTGAACTCCCTGCAGGCTTTAGGCATAGGTGGCAAAGACAGCAGCCATGGCACTAACTGACCTTCCTTGTGCATCCATCCCATTTCATCCACTGGAGGAAGATCAGGATGTGGCAGGTGAGCTTGGTTCCAGATTGTCGATTGATAGTGTGAACGCATGATATGAAACTTCACTGCATATGAGGTTGGTGGCAGAGTCTCTTGTGGACAACCTTTGCAAAACAACTTCACTCTTGCTTTGTTGCATGTATCAGCCTCTGGCACACCATACATCTTACAGATACATTTATCTGTTGATGTCACAATACCTTCTGTGAGAGGGCCCTTTCCAAGGCCAGTAAAATCGGTGAGATGTTGCTCGAACACCTGCCAGGCTGTTTTCTTTCCGTGACCGCTGAACTGAGACACACTATCACAGCCAGTGATGGCATGGAAGCCAAGGAGTGTGTCCACTTGATCATCAGATAATAACTTGCGAATGTCATGTACTGGAAAATACTTTGGATCCTTTGATGTCCCGGCTTTCATGTAGAGATGGGTACATCCGATTCTGTCATGGTGTGCTAAAAGTAGAAGAAGCACATCTGTGTCACGCGCTGACACAAGTATTGTGTCCATTGGAGCCTGGATGCAGTGCAAAATCAGACGTGTATCAGCCTCCTCTTGGTCAGCCATTAAAGAGGCGACATCAAGATCTGGATCTGATGACTTGACAGTGGTTGCTTCAGCAAACCCACCCGATACTACAACCACAGGCTCATCTTCTGGGCTGTGTTCTATCAGATGGTTTGAGAGTAGTCGAGCGAGATCTGCTTTGTTCTCTTCCAGTGCCATGAAGCTTGACCAGTCTGCTGGAAGTGGAACGGAGTCATTAACGATTTCTCTACGTACTGGTCGGTGACGCTGTTTACGTTTCCCCCTTGTGCCCGTTTTGATGGATTTGTCATGGTACATGTCGAAGACTACATCAACCCTCTGGTACTTCTCTCCCATCTTCAACACCGTCTCAGCAAACTTGTTGGCATAGTCACCAAATGTTTTAGTGTCAGGCGGCTTCCCAAGTGCCATTGGCCATCAATAGCTAGGCAGCTGGGTTCCTGAAGGGGCACATCTGCAGGCGTTTGGACATGTTTTGTCAGTATATTTGCTAAAACAGACTTGTTGGTGGAATGTAGACTGCCGTTAGTTGCGGCCAGAGATGGCGGGATGGGCATGAATTCATGCTGGAGGACATTTGCCAGGTCTACCTTACGACCTGCTCTGTAAGCTGTGCACTTTGATGGTGTTTTGCTTGTTCTTGGAAAGTTGCACGACTTCATACAAAGAGGCAAATGTCTTGGCTTTGTTCTTTCAAATGGGTGACTTCAGTCCCAAGTGCTGGTCACTAGCTGGAGGTTCACACAGACGTTTGTCCACACACACTTTCATTTGTGCCTGTCCAAGGTGTTCTGCACCAAGCAGAGATTCTTCAATCTCCGGTGTGACCACGTCCTTGTTGATTATGTTCTTGAGTGTGTCCCCATCATCTTGAAACACACAGTGCTCTTTCAATGATACACATATTTTGCTTTCATCCCCGTCGTCTCTCTCCATTCTACTCTCTGTGCACTCAGTATGTGTGTACTCATCGTCTTCATCATCTGTTGTCAGTCTCAGCATTGCTTTTGTCTGAGAAGCTATGACTGTTCTCAGATTATATGACAATGTCCATCTACTGAGAGATGTTGCTATCCTGGCGATGCCCACTAAGCCTCCACTCTTTTTTCCTTTAGCGGTTAGCCACTCAGTACTTTGATCCGCTGAAACCTGATTGAAGCGTCGATCACTGCGTTTCACCACAAAGTTGCCTTTCTGAAACTCGAGGAGGATTTCTGGTGGGAGAGCAGACATCTCAGCCAGGTACACAGTACCCCATCTGGCGTAGTTTATATGATCGTACCTGAAGAAGAAGGGCAGCATAAGTTTGAAAGCATACAGGTGGAAATCCCACAGTCCATCACGTTGCGCTCTTGTGAAGCAGAGTACGATGCTGACCATAGTCATGTAGTCCCACCAGAATGCGGCATTCAGGTCATCAACTGCAAGCGATGCAGCAAACTCTTTCATGGGCTGCTGGAATCTGTCTGTAGTCAATTTGTCAACCATATGTGCGATGTAGTCAGCATCTGCGGATTGGCAGAGATCTGAGAGTTCAGCTCTCTCAGTGTCAACATCAACCTCATCCAGATATGTGCAAAGTCGTGGGAGCAGTAGCTGCCAAAGAGCCTGTAGGGTAAGTTTGTGGGTCCTTATGGCACGTGCATACCCCTTTCCTGCCATGACATGCTGAGCAGCATTTTCTCCCAGTAGATCACACTTGACCCATAGCTCGCTCAGGCCAGAATCAACCATGTGTTGTCCTATCACACCCAGGAAGTTCGTGGCAATTTGAAGGCCTCCAAGGAAAGGGATAAGCACGTCCTTGCATTCTTCTACTGACCACTTCAGTTCTAGCAACTTTGGATAAAGTGCCTCGTCCACTGTCAGAATGACATGCTGTTGTTCCATTGATTTGGAGATATGAACTATTCGCTTGACAACTGTGTTCAGTGTATCGAGTTCAGATGCAGGAGCCTGGACGATAGGTAGGTAGCCTACTGTAGTTTTCTCTGGGTTGATTGTGCTTGCCTTTTGATTGTACAATATCCAGGAAGGCATTGTTTTTTTGGATGTCCTGGACATGAAGAAGGCCATGTCTGTAGCTTGTGCTTTCTGTGCTGCGGGACATTGTTCAGATGACTGTGTGAAACAGTCTTCTGCTAATACACCGCTGAATGGGCGCTCTGTGATTCCTCTTTTTGGTTTGTTTTTTAGTTTTTGTGGCTGGGGGGGGCAATAGCGGGGAAGGCAATGGTTCCATCACAGCAAATTTGAAACATTTAACCTCAAAACAATATACAAAGTAAGTAAAAGTAGCCTGATAATAATAATAATAATAGCTCAGTAATTATTCATAGTTAAAAACTACTATTTTTGCAATATATATGAGAGCTAAGCAGTTTATTCACATTACATCTCAAATCTGAATATGGCATCAGATTGCCCATGTAGGATAACTTACAAAAGCACATTTAATTCAAGTTTGTACCTTGTTTATTCAAAAAGATATACTTAAAATAGATTTCAGGCTGGTGGTAGCGGCCATGTTGGATTTCTCAATTTTCAGGCATTTTAGGACATTTTTGAGCTTCATATACAGCAGATTTGGATTCAGCACCCCTTAATACCCCTAGAAATGTTGTATAGCATAAATAAACACAAAAAGCCTTCGGGGTTCTGATTTTGCTAAAATTGACCCTGTCTACCTGGAAAGAAGTGAATACACAAAGGTTTAGCGTTCCAATTTTCTACTAAATATCCTGTTATTGTTCACCAGAGAACAGACTGGTCCACACTCAATTATTCCACTCTGCATCAGTATAGCATACCCGTGACTGGCGCCTCAATGTCCAACATGGTGCGCTCCTGGCGCAGGATGGCGGCGCCTTCATCGATGATGCGCAGGGCCACAGCTTCCTCCAGTCGGCCCTCCTTGGTGAGGTGAGCTTTGAGCAGGTCCACCCGCGGCCGGCCCTCGGCGTCAAACACCTCCTTCATGGTGAGCCGGTGGGCCAGGGGCAAGGGGACCGCTGGAGGTTGAGGTGGGGAGTGTTGAAAATGATAAGGAAGGAGATGGACGTGAGGAGAAGATGTGGAAGGAGATTAGAAGGAATGATGCAGGAAGGAAGGTGGATTTAATTTGGCACATATTTAAGATAAAGAAGGTGGAGGAGAGTTTGAATGGGTGTATGGATAAATGGTGAGTTTGATTATGGAGGGAATGACAGGAGTTAATGCAGAAGAAAAGAGAAGAAAATATATTATAATGCAGAATGTGATTCATTGAGATTTTCTGTCGTCTTCATCGTGATGCCCAAAAATGTCAGAGGGCCTCAACCCTCACCGTTACCATGATCACACCTCTGCTGCAGGCTTTGACTCTGCGTGTGTCTGCGTGTGTCTGCATGTGTGTGTGTGTGTGTGTGTGTGTGTGTGTGTGTGTGTGTGTGTGTGTGTGTGTCTGCATTTATGTATGTGTGTTATGGAGGCCTAAGTGGATTGTATTGAAGCAGGGGTTGCCAGAGTTATCAGGGCTGCCTGCCTCTGTTCTGCAGTAATGTCTCTCTGCCTCTCTGCCTCTGTTCTGCAGTAATGTCTTTCTTACATAATGAAGGCCCCCAGGGCGCTGCTGGAGCGGGGGGTTGACTGACGACAGGGGTGATACAGCAGGAGCGCACAGCTGCACGTGAGGAGTCACACTTGTGAAAGCGCACACGAGCGGTCTTAACAAACTCAGTAGCAAGAAAACAAAAGGCAGAGGCGCAGGGGCGCATGCGTGCATCATGTATGGCACAATGGCGTTAACACACATGATCGCATACGCGTGAGTGAGACTACAGTGGTACACACACACATACAGGCTCATAAAAAGGTATTGTTATGCAGGATCCACAGAGTCTGTTGGAGCCCCACCAGTGCTAACACAGATAATGGCCTAGATCACAAACTAAAAACTAGGCCTGGCTCTGTCTGGCTCTCTCTCTCTCTCTCTCTCTCTCTCTCTCTCTCTCTCTCTCTCTCTCTCTCTCTCTCTCTCTCTCTCTCTCTCTCCTCTTGCCCCTTCTCAGTCCCACCCCCCCCCCATTTTTCCCTCTTCTTATTCTCTTGTTGCTTCCCTCTCTTTCAGCCCAGTCTCTTCAGCAGCATATGGCCTGTATTTCTAAATGAATCTGACAAATCGGTTACAGTCAACATAAATCAGTGCTTTATGTGTAATTCGGAGGATTTTAATCAAATGTGCACGTGTCTGTTGATAAAAAATACTTCTGTGAACGATACAGTCATTGGGTCATTGGGTTATTGGGTTACACTAAAAATATCCATAAGCAATTTAACAATGCGGACACACCAGAACATGCCAGGACACCTTAACCAAAACGTATCCCAGACCTTGTTCTGTTGTTAATTAACTCATCAAGTACCTCAGTTCACACTGGCACTAAAAAGTGTCACCTCATGTGTCCTGTCACTTGTGATCGGATCTCATTTCACCTTTCTTTATGAATATAGGCGAGTATGTCATTTCTGGTGTGTGCCTGTGTTTCAATTACAGTCGTAAGTCTCACCATACAGTCTATAACCATACAGCATTAAAGAAACATCCGCTTACGTTTTGAAAAAGCACTGCTATGTCCAAGTGCCGATTACGGGTGTTTTTTTGCTCTGCCAGACTGCGATATGCGTGAAATAATTTATGCTTTTCAAGCACATTTTATGAACATTCAAATATAAGGTTTTTGTCTATAGACAGTTTTGCCGGAACTCCACCGACAATGCCACTGTCACCTTTGCTCAGAAACTGCGTCACAAGCAGTATGACTCTTACATCCAAAATATAAGATATACATTTGTGGTGCTTAATCTGCTCATTCAAAGGACGCCAGTTAAGTAGGAGGTTCTTCAATGTGGCCCAGGTCACATTTAAATACACACTGCTAAAATAATTTTTTTTATTTTATTTTTTATTTAACCTTTATTTAACCAGATAAAAAGCATTGAGATAAAATCTCATTTACAATGCTGACCTGGCCAAGAAGGCAGCAACGTTACACATAACACATAACACAAACATATAAAATACAGAGAACATAACTAAGAAAACAAAAGACGAAAAAAAGCAGTTACTACATTGTGCACATTAGGACAGTAAGAAAGGCACTACTTATTACTGCAAGAGCAGCTGGTGGTAAGAATGTGGCCCTATGCGACCTATACCACTCAGACTGTGATCTGCGTGGTTGGATCTCAATGTGTCCTCCTCAATGCTTCTTGGATGCAATCACATCTGTACTTGGAGTTGTCCACATGTGATTGGATCACAAAACATGCATGCTAATGTCGGTCTGAACAGGGACTCAGGATGCCCTCAAGTAGCTAATATCACCTTAGGGCTACACAGGTCAGCCTTTCCCCAAAAAGACACTTTTATGCACACATTTAAGACTGACCACAACACGTAAGTCATGCCAAGCTGAAGGGTCTGTTTGCCATTGATAGACAACGTCTACATGGTATAACCACTTTTGCCATTCAGATTACAACTGATATGTACTTGCACTACAAAAGACAGAAAAATAATTACTAATGACTTCATATTTATTTATAAAAAAAAGGAAACAATAGGTCTCAGTCAGTATGTGGTTAATCCGCCTCCATCATTTAACTGTTCTGTCTGGTACTACTGTACGACCCCGTACAGTGCTGTACTGTGCTACAAAAAAGCTGCATGCACCGTCGAAAAAAAGCTACTGTTTTCTTGTGAAGAAATATATATATTCACATACATTAACTCAATGTCTGTGTATTTATAATTCTGGTTTGAGGTCAAACTGAGGCTCCTGGTGTGTGTGAAAGAGAGAGAGAGAGAGAGAGAGAGAGAGAGAGAGAGAGAGAGAGAGAGAGAGAGAGAGAGACAAGGAGTGTGAACATCGTATCGTACAATTGTGTGAGCGGTGTGAAAGTAGGGCAGGTATAAGAGAGTGGAGAGCAGCAGAGCTTGGGGAAGGAACGATACTTGGGAAAACTATACTTGGCAGTTAGGGGATGGAGAGAGAGGAAGAGTCAAACCAAGAAGGTCTTTTGCACCTGACGACTGACTATTTGATAAGCGCCCAATTGAAGGGAAACACTTCTGGCTTTCAGAGAAACTCGAGAGGTTCAAGCGAGCATGAAAAGGTGGAGGACTCAAAGCTGTCTGGGGTTTAGAGATTTAAATTATGAAGCATCTGAATTTAATATTGCAATGTGAATCTGTGGAACATGTTGGTACAGCTTTCTTCTTCTTCCTCAAATCAATTTTTTTGGCACAAAATAGGGGATCTCGCTAAAAAACAATGGAAGGCGTTCTGCATTATGCAACAGAATTTGTAGGCCTTGAGCACAACATTAATGGAAAGGAAACACATTTATATTTAATACAGCGCCCACATTTATAATCTACAGTATATGCATTCAGTAGTACAATTTATCATTGCACGTTACCGGTTTGTGGGACAACTGATAGGCCTGGATTATGTATTTGTATCTTTTTCCTTTAACATTCTAGACCAAATAATATTTAGGCTTTAACTATAGATAATAACATTAAGATGCTAACATGCTAATGTTTAGCAGGAATTTTTCTTATGGTCACCATCTACCATGATAACTAGAACAGATAGTAGAATTGATTTTGATCAAATAGTAGCACTAAAAGAAATATCATAGAATAAACAAAGTGGTTCAGACTCATCCAGTGGGCACCATGAATGTAGATACCAAATTTCTTAGCAATCCATCCAGAATTTCAAATATTATAATCTGTAAAAAGTAGCTAGACATAATGCTATGTGGCTAAATAATCCTAGATTATTATACGTACTGACCTCTTTAAAAAAGGGTGAAATCATTGGAAATGTTGGGTTTCTCTCTTAAACCCTTGTGATTAATCAATACGATTTCACTAATGAGTACATTTTAGTTGTATATGGGAATATGAGAAAGAACACTTCGCTTTCTTTAGGCAAACAAAGTTTGAGCTCCTAAAATCAGTAATCAAATGAATAAACAAAGGATTACTGTGTGACATTTCGGGATGACAAAAAGAACAGACCCCAGACACATTGTATTCTTGAGTTTTGAGCTGAACAAATTATGCCCACAGACTGCTCAAAATGCTGAGTAGTTCTAAGTGTTCTGGTGTAACCAACTTAGTTGTTTTTGAGACGGGAGATCTATCACAAGTCTGGGTAGTTTCTTGTTGCACGAGCGATGACGCAGGCTTTGCAGCGAGAAAAACAAGCAGCAGGGGTTTTCTGCTTTCTTTGCAACTGTTGTTGAGAAAACAAACTCGTCCACAAACCATAGAAAGCTTTTAGATTGGTTGGTTTAGATTGGTAAAGCTTGCAATGCTCTCAAATGCACATACCTAAACTGTGGGAATTATCCTGAAATAAGTCTTTCTATGGTAAACTTGAACCCAACACTGTCTTTAGTGTAAATAATACAGACTTACCTCCATTTCAACACAGAGTATGACTCAGTTGTGTTTCAACCACTATGATATCTCTCAGCGAGTTAAAGCAGGAGGAATTTTCCTCAGTAGCACTCAACCTTCATGCTTCTCTAGTGGAACTCATCTTCTTTTAGCTCAGTCGGATATTATTGTCTAGTTTTTCTAAAGAGAACATTTACTGTTACACATAAGGCCAACCCTGTTTACACTTGGTACTTGGTGATAGGATCACAAGTGCACGGAGGTAATTAGCCGACAAGTGTAAGCTACCATCAAGACGCATTGTGATCAAATCACTCCCACGTCTTGACAAGGTTATCTCAGACGTATTTAGCCACATGTGTTTTGTAGTGTCAACATTATTGAGTTAAGAAACGTCCCTGAAAAGCACGTTACAGGAATACATATACAGAATTCTGCAAGTTGAAGGTGGAAGACATTTCTAGTTTGAAACATATCACACAGTGTCACCCTGTTTGACAGTAAGACAGCTACTAAAAATAATATTCAAGTCTTTGTTTAGGTATGAAGTGCAAATCTTTTACAATGGGTATAACCTTGACTGAGACAAACAGAATCAACTGGAAGTTAATAATAAGGGTGGCCCTAGCCTACAATACAAATCTGCCAGACCTAGCTTAAAGCTAATAGGTTGACATATTATTATGATATATTTTTGTAACTTTATTTGTCCATTTTGAGCAGTATGAGTCCAAAGGGTTTGGCTTTTGAATACCTTGCCAAACGACCGTAGTTGAAAGTTAGCTATCTACCGGACACAGTATTAGCAGTGTTAGCTCAAAGATGTTAGCTCAAAGATGTTAGCTCAAATATGTTAGCTCAAAAGAGGTGAAAGCATTTTCAGCTTCTCCATAATGTAGCTGCACTCCCTGGTGTGGAATTTATTAAGCGCCAAAAGGTGCCAGCTCAGCCAAAAAATCTCCACATCAGAGTGCAGGGAGGGGGGAGCCAGGGAGAAAATCTATGACACAGCTTTCAACCAAATCTCCTAAATGTGTTTGGGCTGGCGGAATAGCCTAACTGGAGCAGAATCTGATCAGAATCACCTTGTTATTGTGTGCATCCTCCCTAATGGCTAAAGTTAATTATGGGGATATTCAATCAGTTTCAATAGCACAGGAACACCATTCAATATGACAGGGGTGCAGGACAGAGGGAGTGACAGCAAGTGAGAAGCTGACAGATTACAGGAATGACTGAAGGAGTCAACCATGAT
>NC_136901.1:66299075-66436575 GCF_949606895.1 Notothenia rossii | reverse complement strand
TAAAAGTAGAAGTTACAAAGTGAAGGAATACTTTGTTACGTAAGTAAAAGTCCTGCATCAAAATGTGACCCAAGTAAAAGTACCAAGGTATTAGCAACAAAATAGACTTAATATACTCATTATGCATATTGGTCCATTTCAGAAGTAGTGTCAAGTAATTACTTTTCTAAAAAATAAGTTTTCTATGAAACACAGATCTTCTGCAGCTTAACTAATCAAAAACTGTGCATTGGAGTATGATTAATATCTTTCTGTATATGGCCCACAATTAAATCCAGATTGCTGTCTGAGGATATGATTGAAGATATGATTCAATGGGCATCAAGTGAGGGCGGTGTTAATGACCCCTTCCACACTTCTTCCCCCATACTTCCGAGTCTCATACCTGGACTAAACCCAACACACATCTTACATCTAATCAACCTAACTTGAACACAGCCTTCAACTTTTTTCCGAATACACATCTCTACAGTTCTGTGACAACAAATGGGGCCAATGGCGTAAAGGGAGCAGACAGAGGGAAGCAATGATCCCTTCACGGACCATGACCATATTCAAATTTGAACTTCATTTTGATTTAAACTACCAACTGTAAAGTTGTGTATCTGTATGTTTTTGCATCTTGCACACTTGCAACGCTATTTAGTTGACAAAAGTCTGCAGGAGCCCACAGACTAGGTGAACAAGATTCCGGGAAGGATCAAATTCTCTCTTAATTGTTTTCTGAGGCGCTTTAGTGCATTGGCACACTATCCAATATATGACAAAACATTTGGCAGCACACACCGAATGCTAATTAACCATGTGACAGATAGTATCATAAAAGTGACAAGTCAGAGGCTGGATTCCAAATGTGTTAGTTTTATCCTCTCTGGAATACTCAAAGAGATGAAGACACATCAGCAAAGATACTCCACTCTTGTGGATTAGGTGTGCCTTGTTTTTAACAGACTAACACCATTTCCAATTTAGTAACAGAAAGTAAATACTTGCAGTTAGGATTCGTTTGTATGCGCATTCATGTTAACTCAAGACTCATTTGAGAGCCATTAAGTCATCATGAACTGTAATAAACTGCAATAAATTGTGTGTTGGATAATGATTTTAATGTGCTGATTCCACTCTATTATCATTGCTATTGCTATTGTGTTTCTTACACTACAAAGCTCGACTTTTCATAGAAGGGAAATGATAGCTAATTTACACTACTGGCTTACATTTAGGTGAACCGGTGGGCAATGTCAGTGAGTGAGAAGGCACATCATCAGGGCTAAATGAAACACAGCCATGATAGCGGTTATGTTTCACATCGTTCGACACGTTAACATATCCACTGTGAGAAAGAGTAATTGGGTTGCAAAATATTGAAAGGTATTCACCCTTTCACTCTTGTCCTACATGTTTGTAGCAAGCGTGTATCACTGTTTTATTTTGTCCTTCTAAAGCCAAAACCAAAAGAGACCTCCCCAAATTGCTCTCAGGTATTCAATTTACAACGACAAAGTGCTCTTATTCTCCACTCTTACATAACACTGCCAATTTCCACAGCAGGTAAACTTTATGCGCTTTGTAATGCCATGTGTTTTCTTTTTACTACACTTTTGGTACCGGGTAATTTTTTCCATTTCTTTTTTCTACAATATCTCTCAAAATATACTATCCTGCTCTAGCCTGCCCTACTGTGAATAATGAAGTTTGTTGGAGACAACTTTAATAAAAGTTATTGAACAAAACTCATATCTAACATTCTAACATTTGGGCTGCTTGTTTTTCACACACAGTGGGATGGGGAGTTAGAAGTCCATTGGTTAAGTCAGAGGATGCTGCCCTGCCACTCAGCAGTGTGAAACACTCTATTGTTTCTTCTTTTGCTCCCTCTTCTCCTTTTTTCTCCCCCTGTCTCATCCTCCATCCCTTCATCCCCCTCTTCCTCTCGCTCTGGCTACTTTACCTCCTCCGTGGCCTTGTCACATTCTCTCCTTCCTTGCCTCTCTCCCTCACCTCGCCCTCACACTCTCTGTCCATTCCTCTCGCCTGTCCTTTGGCTCCATGGCTTTGCTCTCCTCTCCGCTGAATATCACTAAAAATCCACAAGGTGGGGGAACTACCGGGCAGTCCATCCGCCACGAGAGACGTCTCGTTGACTGATGCCCCCCATCTCTCTCCAGCTCGCACTAAATCATCCCCACATGACTGATGAATTGCTGTGTTGTCTGGCTGCGTGTTTGTTACAGAAGGTGCATTTATGAGTGTGTGTGTGTGTGTGTGTGTGTGTGTGTGTGTGTGTGTGTGTGTGTGTGTGTGTGTGTGTGTGTGTGTGTGTTTGTCTGTGTGATGGATGATGCATGAGGATATAGGCTGTTTAGTTTGTTCCAGGGTTGAGGCAGCTGAGCTTCAGTAGCCCAGCTGCATTACAACACACATGCACACAGAAATAAAGATTAGTAAAAATATTAGACTGTATATATAAATGAAAATATATGTGAGGGGGAAGCTACGGAGTTGTGGGGTAAGGCAAATAACAAGTGGATGCATGGGGGGGAGTGTTAATTGAATCGCATTCAGTTAATTTAAGGGAATCCAGATTTCGTAGCACCGCCCCTGCACTATACCATACATGCAGTTTAACACACACTGGCTATAGGCGAAAACACATGCAGTCCTGAAGTCGTACGTGCAAAAACTGCAAGAGCCCCCGCTTGCCCCCCCCACCCCCTTCAAAGGTAAGCACGGAATACCGGGGCATGCCCGAGCGACGCATTCAACTGTCAGCTCCGCTTCTTCCGGCAGTTTCCTTGAGAGTTTATTAAGGGGGGAGCCCGTGGGGGAGACATGCACCGTCGCATGTGACTGTGGCATAGGTGCGTGTGCCTTGTTGTGACCCGATAAGCACGGCAATCTGTGCAAGCTCCGCGGATCATAACCCGAGCGGAGCCCCCTCCTCACCTCCCCCCATATAGGCTACAGCCGCCCACGCGTAAAACGCCTGAAACATACCCTCTCATGCACATTAAATATTCCATGATCCGGTGAGGCAATAACACCATTAGAGCAGTAGGCATGGTCGTGAGACGGCTGTATGTGCACGGGTATACGCAGCATCCCTACACTCACATTTTGTCTCTCATTTGACACCCAGGGAAGCGAGAGGGGGAAGCCAGGGAGACCTTTTTCGTGGAGCAGCGGTACGCACGGGAGAAGCATAAATCACCCGCTGACATTCAGGCCTTACAGAGAAAACGTCGACTCTTAAATCCACCATGAGCACTCGTGGTTTTTAAACGTCTCATCAGGAAGATTTAATCTAATAGGCCTGGAGGATTAGAAACAAAATCGCGGGTCTGAAGGTGTGCACTCGGCCTGGCAAAGTTACCAGCCTGCTGTGTCAACCTATCGATGACCTGACTCAAGATTTGTAATATAACTACATCGCTAATACCACCTTTGATCACCAAAGACGCGCATTTATAGTCAATTAACACCAAGACAGAAAGCTAACAAAACATAATTCATCCTCCGAGTCACAAGTCCCCCATAGCATCCTCCTCTCCCCTTACATCGCTGCTTACATTGCAACATCATCCCGTGACACAATCCACATCCACAGCAGCAGCACAACACCAACGATAGCAGTTTACGCGTATTTACCTTTATGTCTGGCTTTCGCTGTCATTGTCACACTTCTTGATGTTTCATTGGAACAAGACGCTAATCTCCACTCTCTCCCTTCCCTGCCTTTCCCTCTCTCTATCACTCTCAGTTGTGTGCCTCTGTAGGGTGTTATTATTCAGTAACGCCAAACCACCGCTAGGAGTGGAGCGCGTAAATGGAGCTATACATAGAGGAGGAGAGATCCCCCCCTCGTTAGAAAATGGGGTAATGCCTTGGTGAGGGGGTGAATTCTAATAGAATAACGAGGGAAGACCCCGATTATGGCGTGGATACCCACCCTTTCCCCCCCCCTTCTCCTAAATACGTTCAAAAGCATGCATAGGCTTCTTTTATTATGGTGCTAGAATAAGAAAAAAGGGATGGACTCAAATAAAAAAAAACGTGCTAATGATACACACTGGTGCTACAGGGATGCAAACTTAAACAAATAGGCGGGTACCAAGCTGCTGTGTTGGCATGCTTGGATCCCAAATGTGTTATTTGTGTGTCATCACGTTGGGTAATGTGTAGTGGTGGAGGAGACTCTGGGGAGATTAAGAGGGCGAAGAGATGCCTTGGAGCGAGGAGAGACGCGCAGGCTCTGCCTTTCCAGGACGCCTCTCTCCGTCAGTTGGCAACACCCCGGAATGGCGAAACAAGGAACTCCCACGCAGATTCACGCACACGCGGGAACGCATACACAGACGCAGACTCACACTGCCATCATGTGGATGCATTAATTGCATGGCTTTCCCCCTAACAGCCACCCTGGAGTGTTTCTGCGTCACGTGTTGCTGTATGCTATTTGACAGAAGATCCCATGGATCTACAGCAGGGATGGGCAACTTGGATGGTGGTGGGGGCCACATAATGTGTGGCCACCAGGGGCCGCAGATTCACTTGGAACACACACACAAGGCGGCGCGTGAGGCTCAGGTTTGGCAAGGCTACTTTTTTTTACCTGACGCTGCCCGCCCGGCGTCTATAGAAAAGAGATCAACTCAGTGAAAGCACCGCCTGCTGACCAATCAGAGCTCAGTGTGCGGAGTTTAAATATATCAAGTCATATTACAGGATAAAGGAAATACAGTTTAAACTGCCGTATGCAGAGAAGAGGCCGACGTGTCGCACTAATTATCATTCATATCACACTGATATCACATCATCAATCAAATAATCGATCATATAATATCACAATATTTCCTTATCTGAGTCAGCTTCTCGAGCCGTATCTGGCCGTGCAACACTTACATTGTCACATACTGTATGCAGTATTATTTTAAGCAACACATTAAGTTAACGAAACACTCAACTCAAATGTAATTAAAGTCAGTTCCACTCGTGTCTTAGACGGGGCAGTATCATAAAACTGTTGTACGCATTCACACTCTGTAGTTTATTTATTTTTTAAGTTGTTATGTATTCACCTTGCAGGTGCAACTATGTGGCTTGTATCCAGGATTATATGTTTAAGTCATGGATGTTTAAAGTTCATATTTGTCTAATATTAGTTTACTTTTCATTAATGAAGTATGACGCTATGCTGTCAATACACTTGTCCCTATTTGTGATTGGTGAAATGTAGCTAACCCTGCCCCTTTCACGTGAACGCTCTCTCAGCTGGAGAGAGAAACCCTGTTTTGATTTACGGAGTTGATAACCAGCTTCGTAGGACCGCTTAGCGAGATGTCGTTTGTTAGGGTTAGTTAAGATAACTCAAACATATCCAGGGTCTGTTGAACTAGCTTCGTGGTACAGTTTTACAGCGCTAATGTCAAAGACAAACATTATACATTATATTTTTATTTTACCAGGATGCAATGACACAAATATTTCGGAAGGCTTAGCCTTCCCTAGCCTACAGTACCCGCCGCCCCTGATCCATGTATTGTATGTAATTATTAACAAATGACTAAATCTGACATCTTCCTTGAAATGTTACAATCTTTCAGGGAACATCCTCTAAGCTCACTAAACAATATCAGTTCACAGAAATGTTATTCAATTTTCACAAGTGGCATGTTTGTATTGAACCGGTTATTTAACAGTGAAATAAAACTATTTTAAACTATTGGAAAGCACGGAAAATGTGTGTGCATTGAGATGCACCATAAAGGTGACATAAACATGAAGTCATGAACACTAACCCAGACATTAGTTGTCTAACTTGAACCTAAGGGAGGCGTGTGGGGCAATGGGTTGAGCAGGGCCAGCCCTGACCAATTTGCTGCCCAAGGCATGTTTTTAGCTTTAATTACGTTGTTTATAAATGAATCTGGGGCTGCAAAAAGAGGAGGGTCGCATGCCCGGGGGCCGCCATTTGCCCATCGCTGATCTACAGAATCGTTGTTTTCACTCCTTAAAACTGCACAGCTCTTCCATTGTTTAATAATCTACATTTCACACTTTTTTTTCTTGTATTTTTTAATATATGTTATAATCTACATGTTTTTTTCTACATTGTATTTTCTTCTTCTATTTTTATTTATCTTGCTATGTTTATTTTTGCATATATACAACCAAAGTAATATCCTTGAAAAACGGTGGTGGAAGAAGTACTCTTCTACTCCGATTATTTACTCAAGAAAAAGTAGTCTAAAAGTACTCAGTTACAAGTACACATCATGCATTCAGAATTGTACTTAAGTTAAAAGTAAACAAGTATTATCACAACCAGCTACTTTGAGTACCAAAAGTATTTATGCCGAATGGACATTTTTAGCAGATATTTCTTAATTATTTATTTTTTAATGTATAAATTATTGGTGCATTAATGTGTTCATCACTTTAATTTTGCACTTCGTGAAGGCGTGGTTTACTTGAATTACTTTTTAACTTTACTGGGTTCCAAGTAAGTTGTAAGGCTGTATGGCTTAGTACACCAAATGTATCAACTGTCAACTGGATAAGTGTTGAGGCAAAATAGGAGGTCTGGCCGGAGGGTGGCCATGTTGTTACCATGTTGGCACAGAGGCCAGATATGGCGCTTTTCCACTACAGCGCAGAGTGTGGTTTAAGCGAAAACGCAACCCGTTTTTGGCTGCGTTTCCACAAGGGGTAGTTCCGGCTAGCGGGTACTTTTTCACAGTTTTCTGGCTCTCCAAAATCGAGGTTCTTTCCGGGCCAACAACCGGGCTGAGTATGCTAAACTAGTAAGAGAATCGCTGGCAACTACAACAAAATGAACCTATTTTACCGTGATTTAATTGTAATACACGTTTAGAAATGATGCCGAAGTAACAACATACTGACACCGGTTAGTAAAAACCATGAATTAATGCTTTAACAAGTCTGAAGACAGACGGCAGGCGAAAAACCTTTTAAAATGCGTGTTTTCTGAATGGAGATCTAAGCTAACGCTGTATATGCTTTGACCGTCCAAACTCGCAACAACGGCGTATACAGACATAAATAAACCAGCGACTGTATTCACCATGACACAGACAGTCTGTGGTATGTACTTGTTTAACTTTTGTCTAGTTTCTCTCATGATGAGCTGTGAGTTGTGAGCTCTGAGGGCTAACAGCTAACGGCTGATGTTGGTTTTGTGTTTCGCATTGAAGATGACGTCACGGCTCCACCTACACTGCGTTACTATAGTTACTACCCCAGTTCCTAAACTGTAATGGAAACGCAGCATAAAGTGAACCTGGCCTATCAAGGCCTAACTATACCGTACTAAGCCGTGCGAGGCCCTGAAGTGGAAATGCGCCATTAGTACACTAAGGCTCAATCCCAAACCACACCCTACCCCACACACTCCCCCTCCGTGACGGAGTGAACTCCGTGGAGTGACACTCGCAGCTCAATGAGGCTCCCGTCTGTCAGATGGAGGGAGTAAATACAGCGTCAAGCTTTGGGACAAACTCCCCTCTCTTCGGCAGAAACAGGAAATGCGGTAACTGTATGTAACAACGGTTTCAAATCAGCATCTCTTTAAAATTACTGATTAGTTACAAAGCCCTCAACAATCAGGCCCCCCCCCCCTACCTCACAGACCTGCTGCACCACCACACCCCTTCCCGCTGTCTACGCTCATCAGAAGCATAGACTGTACTGTATATATAAAGATCAGAAGCCAACCCCTTATCCATCCCCACCCGTGTCAAGCACCGGACCTGGCGGGACAGAGCCTTCTCCGTCGCTGCCCCCTCCCTCTGGAACTCACTCCCACAGCCCATCAGAGACTGCACTGACCTCCCCACCTTCAAAAAACGTACAAAAACTCACCTCTTCAATCTGGCTTTTAATGTGTGATTGTTTTTGTATTGCTTGATTTTAATTTTACTTTAACTATATTTATTTGTTGTTCTTCTCTTTTCACTATCTTTGTAAAGGGACTTTGAGCACCTGTAAAAGCGTTAACAAAATAAATCTATTATCATTATTATTATTATTATTATTATAAGTGGCCAGGTCTGCATTACCAGTGACAACAACTCACTGGTAGCCTAAGAAGACTGCTTAATACACTCAAATTAGTAAATGTATCACTTTTAAAGTATTTCTGCAGCAACATATCTCCATAGAGTTAATCAAATACAAGGCGATTGAGATAAATACTGATATGCATTAAGCCTGGCTTTAGTTGCTCAATTATTATCTTTAAAAAATATATAATTATATATATTGTTTTATTTCTGACTTAACATATAATATTGATCTTAAAACATAAATAAATGTGTTAATGTCTCATTATAAACAGGTATGTTTTGGGGCTGCAGTGTTAATATGAAAATTGCAGCATTTGCAGGCTTTGTTTACCTGTATAACAAGTTTATTTGACTGAATAAAGATTTCAATGTCTAATTAGTTTTTGATGTAATCTATCAGTGTATATGTTTTCCTGTATAGAAAATGTGTTGTGTCTATGAGTTTCAGAGAAATGTATTATTATAGTGCGTTTCTCTGTACACCAGAGGTAGACTATAGGGCAGAGAGGTGTTTGCACTTGTTCGCTTTTCCATAATACACAAACTGCACAAAATTAGGCTAGTAACTAACTGCATGGCTTCCGCCTCTGGGAGATATGTATATATATTGTCGGAATTCAAGGTTGACATCAAAGTTAACAGTTACTGTGACCAACCAACCTTACCACCTAGCCATACAGTACCTTTACCCAAAATAGTTTGGTGGCTCGAATTAAAGGTCCCATGTCATGGCCATTTCTACTGATCATACTTCCATTGTTGAGGTCTACTAAAATAGATTTACATTGTGCAATTTTCCAAACTCACATTGGTTTCTCATACAGCATCTCTGTATAGTATGTGTATTCACTCTCTGTCCTAAACGGCTTGTTGGAGCTCCTGCCCCCCTCCCTGTGAGCCAAGTCAGCTCGCCCTCTCTGTTCTGATGAGTCCACCACCGTTACAGCGGAAGATCAGTGATTATGTGTTACAATGGCGTTTGCAACCAGAAAATGACACCAGTAATGACAAACAGATGGAGGGGCAAACTGTGGCCGTTTCTCAATCGCGAGGAAACTGGCTTCCAAGCCAATATTTCAAGGATACTACGTCATCGAGTGCCGCCGAAGGACTGTTCCAATCTCCAGCATACTTGGAATTCCACCGAGGCCACGTCCTTGGTTTGGGGGTAATTTCGAGGCTGCACATGGGTAGACTTCGCGTCCTTCAAATCCCCACAATGCTTTGCACACGGACCAATTTCAAAAACCCTTGCGGAGAATGGCTGAACCGACGCAGCACAGCACACATTTAAATGTAAGTATGTAGTGGGTAGAACATGTGTTGGTAAATTACTTTGTTGCATTTGTTATTACCAACAATGTGTTCCGTGAAAGTAAAGCAAGTTCATAATTAGATATACATCGTGAGTAGTGCTGTGTACCTGGACTTACATTCAGGTTCAGGTCCGGACTCAAGTCCAGAGGTTCAGGTTCAGGTCCGGACTTATAAGTCCGGACTTGTGTCAAGTTGTGTGACTAACTAAAGTGAACTTATTGTGAGCTAATTATCAATTGAAAATAAACTCATAATCAACTCAAATTCAAACTCGTCAGGTTTATTGTGCCCCCTTCCAACTTGTGTCTACACCATGTCTTTTCTAGAACTCTACATGTGTTACTAACTACACAACACAACTACATACAGTGATGTACATACAAGACTCAATATGCAAGAGTACAAGTCTATGTGTTCTTGTTCAAGAACAACAGCATATCGACATTGTCTGGGTCAGGGGTCTGCAACCTTTTTGACCAAAAGAGCCATTTTGCTCCTTTTTCTCCAAAATATTTTTGCCTGGAGCCGCAAAACATATTTCATAGCTTGATAGCAAATAAAGTTGTATTTATTGTTATATCAGACAAAAACTACAGTTGTTTTGCATTTATTAGGCTATTTATTACATTATATAAAACTGTTAACCTCTAATAAGAAACAAAGAACTCCTATAAGGAGAATTACAAATAATACACAGGCCTACTTTAAGATAAATTAAACACAGCACTTGGGGAGTCCTCTGCACATTTGAAGGAAAAAAAATATTATTAAAATAGGCCCACTTTGAAATAAATAAAACATATAGCTGCACCCTAAAAAGAGTTAAAGGTAGGGTAGGTAAGAATGGAGAAACCAGCTCGAGTGCGCTAGAATTTGAAAATACACAACTGGAAAAAATAGGCCTCTTCCTTCAGACTTTCTTACAGAGTCCCTCCTCCAACACACACGAACGCGCATCATCAATGAGGCCACGAGATAAATTTGTGCACAGATGGAAGGCTGACAAGCAGGTAGGCCATCCAGTTATTTTAGCCGGGTCGGCTAAAATGATTGGTCGTGCTTTTTACAGCGCTACGGCTTCCAGAGATTCATTTTTGTAAGTATTTATTGTCAAAGCATTTAATATATTCATTGCTATCGGGACGTTAAGAGCATTCCATGGAATATAACAAAAAGTGTTTTCTGAAATAAATTACATACCCCATTGAATTATGACTGAAGATTGTCAGCTGTCTTCCTCTCCCTTGTTGTTCCTCGATACGTAAAGGCTGCAGCACCGTTGACAACTTCTCTCTACATATCAAACATACCGGTAAACCAGCATCGTTTGCTGTAAAAGCATATAACTCTGTCCACACAGAATTAAATCCTGTGTTCCTCCGGTACTTTTCTTTGATTTATCCATAGTTCGCTCATCGAGCCGGGGGTCCCCGCGCAAGCGCCTCCAAGAAAAGGCGCTCGCGCGGGACCGTAGCAGGATGTGACGCATATTTTAGTTGACCTAATTAAAACCGTTTTGTTTTTTATTTATGTGTCACAGTATCACCTCAAAATACGAAACATTTTCAACCGTGCAACAAAATATAAATAGTCCTACAAATACTTTTATTTTATATCCTTCTTATTTTTGTCTAAGCTCAAGGGAGCCAGAGCAGAGGGCTTAAAGGGCCGCTTGCGGCCCGTGGGCCGCGGGTTGCCGACCCCTGGTCTGGGTGAAGTGTTGCTCTTTCGGCAGACACTATATCACCATACATACAAACGAGTTAGCTTAGCTACACTACCAAATATGGCAACGAGCATCCCACGCTGTCAGTGTCCACTATGTCGAAGCCAGCAGCTTCCCTTGACGTCACACAGATCTCGCAAGCAGTTGCGATATTTTGCGAGACTTCGTGAGTTCAGTAATGGCCGCCATATCAGAAGCCAAAACAATGTTTTTCGTCTTTTCTCAGCGCAAATTTCTCGATCTATGGAAGGTTTTAGATGGTTTAGAACAAAAAGGAGAATATACGTAAGTACCGGTTCCCGAAGTTCCGGTTTTAACCGTACTTGAACCGAAACTTTTTACAAGTCCAGTACCGGTTCGGCGTACCGGTACGCAGCACTAATCGAGAGGGATTTATTTTCGGTACAGTTTATGTTGAAACCGTTGGAGAGAGTGGCACACTTGTTAGCCTGTTCCATTCTTCTTTGTTTTCCGAAGCCGTGGCTTGGAAGTATACTTGCTTCGTTTCTGAAGGAAGTGACTTGGAAGTATGCGACTACCAAGCCAGTATCCTCGCGATTGAGAAACGGCCTCTATTTTCCGAAATAAGGTCCCATGGACCGGAAGTAGATGGGCGGGACTTCGCCAACCTGAAAAGCATGACATGGGACCTTTAAATGAAAATTATAAAAAAAACAAAGCACTTGTTAAATTAACATAAAACCCAATAATACACACTCTTAAAAGAGACAATGCATATATATTTAACATAGTCAGAAGCTACAATCGCTCTATAAATTATACGTATAATCCACTGTAGGTCTAGCTTACTTCCTCAAAACAGCCTTCAAAATGTGCCCACAACCTCGCTACAGGTCTCTAAAGTAGTGTCATTCCGCGCCTAGCAAACCCCGAGTGTAGTTCATCTGTATGACACTAGGACCCCAAAACTGTATTGCTAAATACAGCATATGAATTGGAAAATATTTAAGATAAGCATGTCATGGTCTGTAAATGATATTGTAACAGTAGTAGTAAACCGTCCTAGGATACATCCCCTGGAGTTTACCTCATGCAAAATCCGTGCTGGGTAGACATTTTGGCTCTGTCCGGATCATTTGAACACAGCCTTGCCGTGACGTGCCTGGAGCCACGATGATGATGATGATGATGATTAAATGCTACGTCTCCAGCGTGCAATGCAATGCCACTGCGAGCCATATCGGCGGAAGGCTTTCAAGCGGTAGCGCAGTAAGATATGCCGTCCAACAATGAGAGATCCGGCTCGAAGACTGGCCTTCAGAATAAAATAATGGTATTAATGTGCCATAAGGTAATTGTGTACCATATAAACATACAAACGTTTGTTCTCTGAGAAAGACATGAACATTTTTGTTTGTAGAGGTTAAATCATTTTTCAAGTTAACTCTTTAGATAGCTGATTGGTAATTTATTTAATGCAAAATATGCTTTTGTCCAACGACTCAGAAATGAAAATGTGATGCTTTCCTCTGTTCTCTATCATAGCAAATTAGAAACACATATGTCTGGCTTTTGGACTTTTGGTCTGGCAAAATCAGCAATTTGAAGGGTAAAGAGGCATTTGCTGTTAATAAACATTTGCGAAGTTATTAACTTTAAATGCTACTGTTTAACTGATTTTGATACTTTGCTTCTTTTTTTTACTTGGGCAGTTTAATTGATAGTATGAAGATAAAGTACAGCCAACCTGGAACGTTTAATAGATGTTCGCATATGTTTGAGGGTTACCTACATGTTTGATTTTAATGGCGACGGGGCTTTTAGTTTGAAGAGTTGTTTTCGGAAGTCAAGTCGTTGTTGCTGCTGGCAGAGCACAGGCCGCAGTGATTTGGTAGCCGCTGCAGTAGGAGGAAGGACCGCGGTTCTACCCCTTCTATCTTTCAGTTTCGTCTCGAAATTTTTATCAGTGGTGCTTTCTGGTAGCGATCGGTAAATTGAGTGTACATTAACAGTGTTCTATGATAGCTAAGTCGTAGTATTATCAACGGATAGTCATATCAATCGCCATTTTAATCGCACGTTTTCCCTGACAGAAGCGCTAGCACAACAATGGCTCTGAAAAGAATTCACAAGGTAAGGAAGTGAACGACGAGGCCCAGGATTTCGCAGTTTCGTTAGGGATTTAAATCCAGTCTGGCTAAAGTGATGCTCTCCTGTTGGGTTTATAAAAACAGGGTGAATCAGAAATATTGACAAAAAAAGTCAAGCTTGGTTTGAACTGCCAGCTAACGGTGTGAGAATAGCGAGTGACGACAGTGAGCAATGCACCGCCTGTCTGTTCACCAGCTACAGATGGGCCAACTGAACCGTTAGACTTAGCCACAAGTGACCGTTATGCTAGCTGCTCTATGTTATGTCACATATATTCACAATTGGTGTCTTAACACTGGATATGATAGGATGTTTTAGCTAGCTATGCCGGTTATCAGTTAACGCGTATGATGTTAGCGGCGTGTTAGCTCTCTCTGGCTAACCTTATCTGTCCCGGTTGTTAGCTAACCCGGACAAGCTAAAGGGTTCCTCCGACCAAGCTAGCCTACAGTAACGCTACATATTTACAGTCAAATATACGTAGCTTCTACTCTTACGTGTTTTATGCCATCAATTATCCCCTTATCAGTTTCCCTATACGGTAGTCAAGGTGGCTAACATTATGTATTACAGTTATTTAAGCTTGCTTACCCCGCTCCTTGATTTGACAGATAAGTTATCCAGCTAGCGGTACCGCTAACGTTAGCTTAATGTAAAAGGGCTCTGGCGCTTGTTAAATGAACCGACTTGCCTTTGCTTTTTATATTTTCTGGTTAACAATTTTATTTCTGACGTGTGTAAGTTAGTACAATTGTAGATAACAGCCCGTATTTAAGGATGAATGTAAATTAAGCTAACGTTCAGCTATCGCACATAATCCGTGTTTTTTTACAATAACATTATATTGTCTCCGTATTACACAGACAGTAAGTAGGTCAAGCAGTTGTGGGGAAAGGTCGTGTTATGCTCATATTTGAAACCGTAATAGTTTGTTTTCGGTAAGTTATCAGCATTCAGGGAAATGCTAATGTTAGCCGTGTGTCACTGGTACAAACAGGCCCCACGCGTTGTCCGCCTTTGATGCCATGTTGCTGACAGTAGGCGAGCAACATATCCGTCATTATAGCGGTTGTCTGATTTAGTTAGCTGACTGTTGTGTTGTGTTTTACTGTTATTAAGTCGCCCTTTAACGTTAGACATTGACACAATGTGCCTGATCAGCCAGTGATGTTTCTCTCGCTTGACATCATGTGCTGTTCGTCGAACCCGAGCACCTAGCTAACATTACGTTACACTGCGCTACATAAAACGAGCTTACACTCGCTTTAACACAGTCCTGACTGTAGTTAACCCTCTGTCATTATATCGTGATCTGTCACATATACAACCTGCTGCACCTGCGGAAATGCTATTACATAACAGCATTCACTATAGTAATGAAATGGTGTTTTTGTTTCAGTTGCGATTTTTTTAGTTACCGTTTCCACAGAGACTTAGTAGCAAATAGCACCGGCAGTTAGATCTGTTTGCCAACAGGGATTTAGTCATCTGTACAGAGGGATGGATCATATGTGGCCTGTGGCATTAGAAGAAACCCATCAGATTTTCTCTTCCTAGAATATCTTTTAAAATATCCAGTTCTGCTATGTAGGTAATTGTTAGTGGAAATATTTCACCATACTGTACAAGAGCCGATCAACTGACTTGTCATTTGTTTGTCTCAGGAGTTGAACGACTTGGCACGGGACCCCCCAGCCCAGTGTTCTGCAGGACCAGTAGGAGATGACAGTAAGTTTATCAACTAAAACCAACATTGTTCTGGTAAAAATGTGTCACTGGTGCTCAAAATGTTGCCATACTCAACACAAATTCCTGGTTTGTTATTCCCTTGTATTGGATAGATCATTTATTAAACAAATCATCCCACATAAATACATATTTATGGTCAAAAATACCCACAAATGTTTTGAATAAGAGATGCCTTACATTGTAATTATGTTGATTTAAATCTTCCACTTCTTAAATTGCTATAAATCAACCTGAGATGTGCTCCCTCAGATCAAATTTTATGATTAATGTTTAGTTTGGATTATTCTGAACACATCCTGTTAATATTTCCATTACCACAGACTGCAATTCAGATGCATAGAATATATTCAAGCCTAAGTTATGTAACTTGGAAAGGAAAATGCAAACCTCACCAGTGAAGGTGCTGGCTTTATATGTGTGGAGTCCAGGACATTTAAATAGATTAAGGAAGTACCTTTGTTTTTTGAGCAAGCCGATCCAGGAAATACCTGGGTCTGCCTCTTGTAAAAATACTGCTGCATCATAAAAGCACAATACTAACACCTCTATTGCTACATGGCCATTTCACTTTTGCTTTCAATGCCAATGTTAGGGGAATTCTTGTCAGGCCACTATCTTATTTTGATATAGCCTTAGAGTCCTATACAGATTGACCCCAAATAAAACCCAGAAGACTCATCAACTTAAATGTTAAGCGCATAGGATTACATACATTTCATAAACATGGTTATCTACTTAATTTTCTTTTGTTATATTTCCTATTTACACCACTTTCATATTATCCCAACAGGGGTATAATTTACAAAATAAATGTTAGCTTTTAAATGTGTCATTGTATCTTTGTAATTCCTCTTAAAATATTAGCACTAAATATAAACAAATCTGCTTGAAAAGGTTATGTCAGAAAGTCAATTCAGACACTCAAAACCCTTTATCTTTATTCAAAGCTGTGTTTCTATTTTTTATTTGAGGGTATATTTGTCCATATTGTTATGACAAATAGATGCAGTAGATTTTACGTAGATGAGTTAATTACATTGAAAGGTGAATTTATCTTTAAACATCTCCCAAACTCATCGCATCATATAATTACTGTCTATGGGGGAAACAAAATATGGGTGTCAGTCCCTTAAAAATATCATCAGCTGCAATATTCAGAGCTGTCTAACTGGCTTTTATAATTGTATGTTTTGATCATTCAAGTAGATGTGTCCTTTTTTATTCCAATCTTTGTTTTTTTAGTGTTGTTCTGCTCTGGTGATAAATAACAAACAGCCGATATTTACACTGACGGGTGCATTAGTGTTTTTTTACCCAAACATGAACCCTTGTTCCCCAAAGGTGAATTGCTGCACGTATTAGCCAAGGTAACACAGATGTGTTAAAGTTAATTATTTGCTTTTCAAAAGCAACAGGGAATTTCTATTTTTACTTTGCTGATGTTAACCTTAGGTATAGTTGTCGTCCTTCCTAATTACATCTAGAAGTTTGGTTTATTCTTGAATAAACAGTCATGTGGACCATACAGTTTTGCCAATTGAAAGCTTATATTCAGATTTTCTTTCAGATTTTGGAAGTTCAACTTAATTTGACCCAATTTACTTATCCTGTTTCACTAATACAGTAGCAAGTTTCAATGAATTTGTCAACAAATTGGACATCTTTATAGCCTTCAAATGTGAGAATATATATTTAATTAAACTAACAATAACTACCCAAAGAAAGAACATTTTAAATCATGATTTTTATTGTTAAAACGTTTCACATCTATCTTCTCCTTTTGTGTATTTGAGTAACGTCATGTAACTTGTTTTCAATATCATTACCAACGAGGTTTTTACAATGCGAGTGCTATCAGTAATTAACATTCTTGCTTAAAATAAGTTTGATAACACTTGACGGCGTATTTGAACAGCTTTTTATTTTTGGCAAAGACACTGTGTATCCTTGGATTTCACCAGCATTAATAAGAGGAATAGTTTGTGTCGTGGCTATACAAAAAAATCAAACAAACACATTCAAAGAAGAAATCAGCTTTTAATTACAATGTGTACCCTCAAGACATTTGTGATGTGTATTTTAATATTGTCAATCTCAGGTTATTTATGCATCTTCAGCATGTATGCAACACCTTTTGTCAGTAAACAGGAGAACATAAAATCAGTTACTTCCTGCCTCACAACGTCAAGAAAAACCACTCCATCATAAAGGTCGAAAGGTTTTCTTGTAACATATTTGTTGTGGTCTAATTTAACTTTTCCCCTCGCACCTCAACAGGATGCTTGAAATAGAAAGGTTTAAATACGAGTAATCTTTCGGTTGTACAATTTCTGTCCAAGCATTCCTTTAGATATTTCTGAATGTAAGTCTCAGGCTTCTGCCATTTATACTCATTTTCAATTGAAATGTATATCACTTCTAAGTACACCCGATCTGATTTGCACTTTATGTAAGCTCCTGTTACTCGAATGTCCAAATAAACATGCACACTTCATGTGGCATTATTTATTCTAACACTTCTCAGTCGTGCAATGTGTTCTTCGTGTTACATAACCCATTTCTCTGCTCTATGTTTCAGTGTTTCACTGGCAAGCCACGATAATGGGACCTGTAAGTATTCACTTATCGTATATTACTGAAGTCACACCCTTAATAGGGATGCAAACTTGTCGCCTTTCGGCGAAATTCGCCGTTTTGAATCCAAAATAGGTAGTTTGTGTGATTCATGTAGATCTGCAATACAAATATTTTTGGGGTATGGGGGGGGGGTCTGGGACCCGGAGTAATCTGCGGCCGCGAGTTATGTGCCATCATGACACGCATGGTGTTCTTTTTTTATATATTATAATGAAGTACGAGCTGTGTGCACGAGTCTTCCTGCCTGTCGGCTCTGCTCATGGATGTATAATAAGGCTCTGCTGCTCCGAGATGATGGTCTAGCTTCAGCCGCTACATTACCTACGGGTGCGTTCGTTAATATTAACTGTGCGTCCGGAGTCACTGTGGCACAGACTGGACAGCTGGTGAACAGCTGTTAGAACGGGCTGTTCAGGTGTTCAGAGCAGAGCTCCCTGTCGGAGCGGCAGAGCGTGATGTGAATTGAAAAGTTTTTTCCTGTGGCAATATTATTTAAGGAATCGTTGAGCGAGCGAGCTAGCTAGCTAGCATACATTGTCACTATCTGCTAACGTTAGCTTTAGCCTTCTATTTCTAATAGTTTTTTTCATAGGCTATAAACAGAGGTGGTAAAAGTATATTGTACTAGAGAAAAAGTAGAAGTACTCAGATCTTGTTCTTTAGTAAAAGTAGAAGTACTCAGATCTTGTTCTTCAGTAAAAGTAGAAGTACTCAGGTCTTCTTCTTTATTAAAAGTACTCAGGTCTTGTACTTGAGTAAAAGTAGAAGTACCAGAATGTAGGAACATTCCTGCAATCAAAATGTTCCTCAAATAAAAGTACAAAAGTATTATCATCAAAATATAGTTAAAGTAGAAGTACTCAGATCTTTTAGTAAAAGTAGAAGTACTCAGATCTTGTACTTGAGTAAAAGTAGAAGTACTCAGATCTTGTACTTGAGTAAAAGTAGAAGTACTCAGGTCTTGTACTTGAGTAAAAGTAGAAGTACTCAGATCTTGTACTTGAGTAAAAGTAGAAGTACTCAGATCTTGTACTTGAGTAAAAGTAGAAGTACTCAGGTCTTGTACTTGAGTAAAAGTAGAAGTACTCAGATCTTGTACTTGAGTAAAAGTAGAAGTACTCAGGTCTTGTACTTGAGTAAAAGTAGAAGTACTCAGATCTTGTACTTGAGTAAAAGTAGAAGTACTCAGATCTTGTACTTGAGTAAAAGTAGAAGTACTCAGGTCTTGTACTTGAGTAAAAGTAGAAGTACTCAGATCTTGTACTTGAGTAAAAGTAGAAGTACTCAGGTCTTGTACTTGAGTAAAAGTAGAAGTACTCAGATCTTGTACTTGAGTAAAAGTAGAAGTACCAGAGTGTAGGAATACTCTGTTACAGTAAAAGTACTGCATTCAAAAATGTTCCTCAAGTGAAAGCAGAAAAGTATTTTCATCAAAATATAGTGAAAGTAGCGACAGTAAAAGTAGTCATTGTGCAGATTGGTCCATTTCAGAATAATATATATGATATGTTTTATAATGATTGATCGTGAAAGTGTTCTCAAAGCTGCTAAAGGTGCAGCTAGTTTGAATGACTTTGTATACTGCAGGGTAGCTTGTGGATTTACTCCAGGTGGAACTAAAGTCTGAATTAACACTTGATTATATTTCATATCATTCATCCACATCTGTAAAGTAACTAAAGGTATTAAATACATGGAGTGGAGGAAAAGTACACCATGTACCTCTGAACTGTAGTGGAGTAGATTCAGTAGAACAACAAAGTAGCAAAACATTGAAATACTTAAATAAAGTACAAGTATCTCAAAATTGTGCCCAAGTATAGTACTTGTTGAGTTTATGAACTTAGTTACTTTACACCATGTGGCTATAAAGATTAAAAGACTTAAGCCTTGCACAGAGGCATGAAAATACATTTTTAAAATGCTCAACAGTGCTGCCAAAATTATAAACTGACTGCTACACAATTTAAAATAAATGCTTTTATATATTTCTATTAGATGTGACTCTTTGGCGTTTCTGTTATTATTAACTGCTTTAGTTGTTCTGACTGCTAAAATCCTCTGTTATTCCTCATTTTAAAGCCGATATTCCGTGGGGTGGGGGGCTCGGATCCTCGTCACCTTTTTCATACCTGATGAGTTTGCATCCCTGCTTAATTAAATGCATTCTAGCTCTTTTTTTTCTAGCAATTAACCCTCTCTCATATGCTCACAAACATTTTCACTTACATTTTAAACGGCATCTGAATAGGTCAAAGTAAACTGAATTTAATATTTGTTGTCAAAGACAGCAGCACTCTGGTTTTATTTGTATGCATTTGTTTACTTCAGTCACTAATTAGATGGTTTTCTCTCCTCCCCCCCCCCTCCCCACATTAGAATGACAGTCCTTATCAGAGCGGGGTTTTCTTCTTGACCATTCACTTCCCCACAGACTACCCCTTCAAACCGCCAAAGGTAGGCAAGACCTAAGCAAAGAAAGTGCTTAATAAACACTGTACCAGTGAGGCACAGAGAATGCCTCCTGCCTGCACAGCTTTACATCATTCTGTTTCCTGTCTTTTCTCCCCGTCTGCAATAAGGTTGCATTTACCACAAGAATCTACCACCCAAATATCAACAGCAACGGCAGCATTTGTCTTGACATTCTGCGATCACAGTGGTCTCCGGCTCTCACCATCTCCAAAGGTAAACTCCCTTACTCATTAAAGTACACATATGGTTAAAGAGGAATAGCAGTAATAAACGAAATTGCTTCCCACAGATAATACACTACAACATTTCTCACTCGGAGGTCCTTGTATCAGACTCGACGCCTCTCTCTGTAAATGTCAGCGCTCTCCCTATCATTCAGTGCTTATCACTGGGTGTCATGAACCACAGTTTTCTATTTTTTACATCTGAAATTGCATGTGTTATCAACATTTCTGTAGGCATCACAAGTACTCAGCCTGACTTGCACCCAAGGGTCACCCGAGGAGAAAATTACATGTATTTTCTATTTGTGAATACTTATTGGTCACCTGTCCTGTTCCAGTCCTCCTGTCCATCTGCTCTCTGCTGTGTGACCCCAACCCGGACGACCCCTTAGTACCCGAGATCGCCCGCATCTACAAGACGGACAGGGAAAAGTAAGTTATGAGCTTCATGTTGTTTCTCCATAATTAGTTTTTTATTTTGCCTTGTTTCAATGGTTCATTTCGACACACAAACCACATCTTATGAGCTTGAGCTGTCAGCTAATGCTTGTTCTGATCAAAGTTGATGCCTCAAACTGGCTACTGGTGGAACGTTTGTTAAAGATTATTGATTTATTTTGAACAGGGTCACTGGTCAAATGTGTGCAGTAGACTTAGTGTTCACGACACACCAGTAACAGATCATACCCACCACCGCTTTGTTTTGTAACTTTTACATAAGCTGGTGTTGCCTTCTCCACAGTTTGAAAGCAAACATACTGGCTTCAAAAATGTACAGACCTCTTACTTGAATAAGTCTTGTAAACCAAGCAGATTGGCCACCTGAAATGGGCTGGATATCTGCCAGATTGTAATTTGCGTTATATTTTAAGGGGGGGCCTGCATGATCACAGATCTCCAATGTAAGTTGGAGTTTTAGCAGTGTATACCCGTTCTGATTTCTGACATGCCTGCTGTCAAATGATCCATTATAAACTGTCTTTAGCCTGCGTTATATATGACTGGATTCATATTTATCATGATGCTAAAGCTGAGATCGCTGTGACATAAAACTAAACAGATCTACGTATTGTAGACATCTTTGGCGCCATCATGTCCTTGATTTAGAATGTTTTGTTCATAGAAAATGTGCCTTTTTGTCTTCATCACATTGAGGATGCAGCATTCTTATTTGAATAATCTTCAGTTATTAATTGGCAAAAAGGACAGTCAGTTCAATGCTAACACTAAGTGTGAGCATCCTGTAGATTGATACTATAATGTGCCTTTAGCAAACCTTTTCCAGATAGCGTTGTATGCCTTTTGTTGAAATATTATTTCTTTTTTTACAACATAAGAATCTGAGCTACTTCACTATGATGTCGATTATCAATCACAACATTTCAAAATGATTTGTTCCTTTCCTCTCGTAGCACACGATAACAGAATTAAGAGGAAGTCCAAACTAGTGTTAGCCTTTGTGCTTCTTTGCCCCGTTTGATATTCTCTGGTACGAAGAATCACACAGGAACAACCTTAGGATGGGTGTTCAGTTCAGATAGAATGGCTTTCCATTTGGTACGCTACATCTGCAGCAGCATTGGCTCCTGAACATTTACCGCATTGGTGATGAAAAACAAACTAGCCAAATAAAATGGGTGCAAGGTGGCAGAACTCTGTGCCCTTGTAGAGTGACAGCCAGCTGGCATCTCTGCTGCTGCTGCCTCTGCAAGGGTGGCCGCAGAACTTATGATGCACACGTGGAAAATAACGGAGGTGACCGAGTCGCTGTTCCCTACTGACTTGTTTTTATAAGGTTAAACCACTAACGACTTTTCTCTCCCTCTGCTTGTTCACAGGTACAACAAAATAGCTCGGGAATGGACACAAAAGTATGCAATGTAGTGTTGGGGAGGTAGAATCAATGCCAACCACCTCTACAACGTAAGGTTAGGGGAGCTTCAGACGTAAAGAGAAAACAAACAAAAAACCATTCAAAACAAATGAAAAGTTTAAAACAAGATCTTGTTGGTTTCCATTGGAGTGCTTTCTTTGAGCCACGCCTCCCCTTCACCAGAGTACCTGTAAAACTCCCTCTGCCCCCCCTCTCTTCTCCCTCTGTTTTACTCTGTCTCCCTTTCCCTCCCACCTGCCTCTCAGCTCACCTCTCCACCCTCCAGTGTACATATTGTCAACTTGAAATGGTAACACCCATCTCTTTACCTTCTCCCTTTTCACCTCCCTCGTGACCTCTGACTTCCGTTACACTTTGCCAAAATGCAGTTTGGCCTCCCCCCCCTCCCTTAAACTCCTCCTTTTTCCTACACAAACTCCTGCATCCTCACCCACCTTCCCCAGACGTTAAAAGCATTCCTTTTGAGCATCAGTAAAACTTAGAGGGGACTTCTTTTTTTTCCAGGGGGGACAATACATTTGAGGGATTTTTACACTCTGCACCCTTTCTTGTTTTGTTGTCCTTTCAAATCCCATCTGTCAGAGGTGACAATACAAGAAAGCAATTTGTTTTCGCATGCGAGTCAAAGGGCACTCTGTATTTTATACAATGAATACTTAAAATAAATCATTGCAGGCTATGTAAGATGAAAAAAAAATGCACATGGGCTATTTTGGTCTTCTGTTGGATTCTACGAAAGGACTTGAATTTATCCCCACATTTCCTGCTCCAAACTCCCTCCCTCCCTCCCTAACCAGTTGACCCCTTTGTACACACACATAGACACACATGCACGCACAATTGTAACCCCATGCCACCCCACCACTACCACCAACTTTTCGTTATTCACAAAGTGGAGGTTCTGGACCAGGTATTTAAGCAATTTATTTTTCTTAGTCCCCCCCCCCCCCCCATAACTCTTTAGGTTGCGTTGTTTTTCCCTTTCCTTTTTTGTTGTTGTTGCTATTGTTGAATTAGAGGCTAACATCTTAAATGGCTATGGGACTGGCTTGGGCTCTGGGTGCGAGGAGAACCCACTCTTCTTGCACAAAACCTCTGTATATTGAATTACCTGAGAGGCTCGTTGAGCTTTGTGTGTTGATTAAACTGTGTAATAAAAACCCATGATTCCTGTGTTGACTCATTCTCAGACACTATTGGAGTACATCCAGAAGTAGGAACATGTGAAGCTGGGTCACATTCATGACCCAATTAAACAGGAAATGGACAGGATGAATACTACCTGCCTTCACCACACGGTTTCACTGTTGGTCTGATTGTTTAACAAAACTTTACATAAAGGGTTTTGAAATGTATCACAACATGATTTGTAGAAGTTAGTATTTGAGTGTCAATCAAAAGTTTAAATATGTTGGTTCAAAATAATGCATTTACAGTATTAATAAATTAATTGTATTAAGATATTACACAGGCCTTACCTCATGGATATATTGGGACATACGTTTTAAATGTCAAAATGGCCATGATATCCTGTAGCCCTCTTGGGGCGCTTTTATCTAAACCATTTAAGTGTATAACATTTATTAGATGTTAAATTCGCTATATATCAACAGTTTTTACTAAATTAAGACTTGTTATATATATTTTTAAATATTGAAGAAGGGACAGCAGTGGTTCTTCATAGCAGTGGTTCTTCATAGCATTTCTGTGTTGAAGAGAAATAACTTACTGAAGAAGGAAATGGGACTCGACAAAGCTTGAACAATCAAGATGACTATCCTCCAGTGGATCCTTACCGTCGTTCACTACGTGATATAATCATTACATGTCAAGTTAATGAATGCATAAGTAATTATTGGAGTAATCGCTATTGGGGTTCATCCTAAAATAACACCGTTTTGGCACAGATTGAGCAAACTTCTCATATGGAGGCTGTGAACTGTATTTGAAGGTTACGGAATAAAACCAGATTATTTTGCCACTTAAAAGTTTAGACGGTCAATAATTACTTTTTAAAAAAAATGTTAAAGCATATATTTGATTAAACAATTGAAATGGCATCTTTGTAATTGACCTTGAGACACCTTGCTGGGTCATAAACAATATAGAGGTAGTTAATGAATCATATTTGAGATTTCAGTTCCAGTAAATCCTTCAAAGAGTACTAAAGCGAAGCCGGAAGTACGCGTGGATTGGTCTCTTGCTCTGGTATAACTCCTCCTCTCTTTGAGCTGATTGGCTGCTGCACAGCACGTAGGCGGCCGAGCACGGTGCTTGTGTAGCGGGGAGAATTCACGTAAGATTCCCAGTTGACCTTGCTGCTGAGTGCTTATCCAAAAACAACACACCGTTCAGGGAAAAACATCAACCCCGGGTTTACCAGCCATGTCACAGATACCGATGCCCGCATTATCCAGCTCAGGATTCTCGTTAACAAAAGGTAAAGTATCCAAGCTAGCTAATAACATGCTAGCATTACATGACTTGTCATTTGCCGCTCAACGTAAACTTAACACGTCTGTGTGACCTGACATTACCCTGGCAAGCTCAGTGAATGCTAACGTTACGGTTGTTTGTAAACTAGCATTTAAGAATGGTTGAATGGAGATTATGAACCTGAGTACATTTAGGGAATGTATAATTAAACATTTGTATCTTATTTCAGCAGTTAGTTACTTATTCAGCAGCTACTTAGCTAAACAGCCATGTAGCTAGCTACGTCACTGGGCAGTCAGCCCTGTTGGATGCATCCTCATGTTGTGTTCCCAATTTTAGACTATCACTCAGATAGTTTTGGCCCATCAGTTATCAGGCCATACTCGGAGGCGATTACAGCACATACTACAGTATCTTAACGTATCATTGCCTCCAGCCAGCTTCCCTAACAAAGCAGCTAATAACTGAACCTGCTGATCAGGACTGACAGCAGGGCCCCAGTTCCTCTGGTCTTACGACTCCTCATAATGTGATGCTCAGTGGACCTTGATAATCTCCTCAATGCCTAGAAAAAACGGTCTAAATGGAAATGCACTTTACATACCTCTTAACTGAGTGTTCTCTGTATAGGCAGGCCCCGTTCATTATCCTCCTCTGATGATGCAACGTTCTGTTAAGAAGATAGGTTTGAGGCTTTAAAGAAATTTTAATGTTTTGGTTATAGCGCAAATTGATGCAATGTAATTCTGCCAGGGTGGATGTTTGTTTTAGTAATACAAACGTCAACAGACAGAAGTAGTGCAGCAAGTGCTTAAAATATTACTTCCAAGCCTAAATATTACTTCCAAGCCTAAAGGTCAGTAACATGCAGAAAAACAATATTTTAACACAGGTTCAGTGATTACAAGGGTATTTAAATGGGCAATGGATACCATAGACCCTGGTATGTATCATGAAGTGTCCAGTTGTTGTCCAGTAAACCTGCGCTGTGTAATGCAAGCCAGTAAAATATACATCCAATACTTTTTTTTTTTTGTGAACCCTATCATTTTATTGGTTCTGACTCTGTTTTATGTAGGGCAAAGTTAGCCATAACACTGTATTGAGATGCATTCAATTTGGGGGTGTTTCTAAGATAGGAAAACCACCTGTGACGTCTTTACCAAGCCACAGAAATGTGTATTTCTGAATGATAATAATAATAATAATACTTTTCTGTATCTCCACTCACACTGCGTCTCCTCTTTCAGAGCATTTTGTGGTTGCGGTGCCAGTCGCAGTGGTTGCAGCTGTCGGAGGTTTCCTAGTCAGCCATTACCTGAGTGGACGGGGCTGTAAAAAGGGCCAGGTAAACACCTGCATCAGTAAAGACAGCCCCAAAGTGGTGCACAGCTTCGACATGGAGGACATCGGCACCAAGGCTGTGTACTGCCGCTGCTGGAAGTCAAAGAAGGTTAGCAGCTACTTTAGAGCATACATAACTGCACTTAATTTCAGTGTTTGATTTATTGTTAAATGTATACTGATATTAGACATTCTAAGCTAGTAACTCCCTTAGCTTTCCACCATAAAGGGTCACTCCAGTTCACATAGTTCACAAGTGTTTTTTCTTTGACAGCTTATTGAAATCTTATCATTAAGCTCTGCCAACCATATCAGAGGCCTTGGGTGTTGGCTGAAGTAAATTAAACACTTAGTGAGACTGATTTATGGCTTTTATGTCAATCTGAGAATAATTGAGTGGGCCGCTATCGTTCTGTATATAGGTTACATTTGAAAACAATAGACCTCATACTTGAAATATCCCAAGTTGTACTTTTCGCGAAAGTCTTTTGCATAAACAAGATCTAAAATATGCCCTATGTACATAAAATAAAGGACAAGGAACATCTGAGTTCAACAAATCGCTTCTGTCTGCAAAGTTGAATATTTTTAAACGTCTTGAGTAGAGCTATTTCAGGATTTGATTTGTTCACGATCGTAAAGATAAAAATGGTCTTCAGTCACTTTGAGACTGATGGTAATACTACTAACATGTCTGCTCTGTAGTTTGGTCTCTGTCTTAGTATAAGGTGCTTTCTGGGAGATTACATCAATATTGGCTAACAGTGTCCAGTCGTTTCACTGCAGCACAAAGGGCTTGAACTTGATAAGAGCAACTTTTGTTTCCCTCTGTTTACAGTTCCCTTTCTGCGACGGAGCCCACGCCAAACACAACGATGAAACCGGGGACAACGTGGGACCGCTCATCATCAAAAAGAAAGATGCTTAAGCCGCCCAATTGGAGAACCTTGCGCTCACCCTTTCACTTCTAATACACCCGACCCTTGTTTGTCCAATCATTTATTACCATCGTAGTGTCGCACGGATTGTTACGGTATTGTCGCAATTAAATCAAGCGGTGGATATACTTCATTGCTCAGAACAAAAAATGTTGTGGTATTTTGATTTGATTCACGCTGTTTCTACGTAATCCGACATTACTTCAATCAAAGGTCACTTGAGGAGAGATAAGGAAGGACTTTGACAATCAGCACACAGACATGGAGGTACTATGAATAAAGTTACATTTTGACCTACTTTGTGTGGAATTCAGTTAAAATACTCACTGGACCTGATTTTAAGTGAAATATTTCACAGTGCAGGCATAGTAGCTTCACGTCTGGTGTCAACAGTGTTTCCCCTTCCTTCTCCTCTCCCCAGAGTGGAGCATTATAAAACCTGACGTTCTTTGAGGCAGGGCTTCATTTAAGTCGGTCATTTGAATTAAGGAAAGGCTTTATTTTTAAATCATTAGCCCGCGACACCCAGAGTTGAAATGCACATAACCCATATGAATGTTACATGGTATGATTTTTGCACCATGAGCTGCTTATTCAGGAGTTTTGTCTTCAATTAATTTCTCTCCAATCAACACTATCGGCTTCTTGTTTACCAGTTTTACTGTCTGCTTCCTGAGCGAACTTGTATTTAATCTGTAAAGTATTCAAATACTTGCTTAGAAAATGATATATATTGCTTATTCCATCAGATTTATTTTCTACTGGCTGCGTGCGGTGTGACGACTTGACTCATTGTTCTGTATATTGTGAATAAAACTTAATAAGTGACCTGATTTTGTTGGCTCGGCATGTTTGTTTTTGGAGGTGTTTTCTTGTATAGGAGCCAAGGGCCAAACATTACATTTGTTTGTTTTTGAACCACAGGAACAAATAAACTTTTTTGTGTGTGTGTGTGTGTGTGTGTGTGTGTGTGTGTGTGTGTGTGTGTGTGTGTGTGTGTGTGTGTGTGTGTGTGTGTGTGTGTGTGTGTGTGTGTGTGTGTGTGTGTGTGTGTGTGTGTGTGTGTGTGTGTGTGTGTGTGTGTGTGTGTGTGTGTGTGTGTGTGTGTGTGTGTGTGTGTGTGTGTGTGTGTGTGTGTGTGTGTGTGTGTGTGTGTGTGTGTGTGTGTGTGTGTGTGTGTGTGTGTGTGTGTCCTCGGCTGGAGGTGCTGCAGTGTCCACCAGCACCAGTGGCCATTTTAAGAAGTGGCAGTATTTGTGGTGACCACTAGAAGACGCTGTGTTTACACGGATAGTCCTGGCCAGACAGTGGGTACGGTGGGCCTCTGTGACACGCACACGCACGTAGATACACACACACTGACACACGCACGAAGTATCTGGCTGCGTGCCAAATGCAACGGAGGGCTCTCACAAGAGGTGGAGTGGAGTACACCGTCCCCGCGTGAAGAGTCACCTAACAGAGTGCTGCTCACGGAGGGACAACACACATCTGAGTGTCAACAATTACCTGCGTTACAAGTGGAGCAACATTAGCTCAATGCTACTTATGCTAAGTAGGCTAACACTTTGACGGATAATTCAATCTGACAAGTTTGGTAAACAATACTTTTTATTTTAGAATTATTAGTTTAATTATTGTTGTTTTTAAGCAAATGCGATTCGATTATGTCGACTATATGCTACACTGAAGACAACAAATCCAGTTTTGCGTTCATTAAGTATGAATAACCAATAATGAAAAGGCTTCCCGTGGGGATACTACTTACTTCAAACTATAGAAAATGTACATATCCCCCCACACCCCCAAACAAAGGGGAACGTTTCGCTTCGAGTTATTTCCTAAATATACATGTTAAAATGTAATGTGTAAACACCGACCTGGCCAGAAAATACGGATGAAATATTTTATTTAGGCCAAAGTCCGAGCCATTTACAATAGGTTATTGATGTGCGTTCTTTCCAGACAGAAAAGACAATGCATACATTCACATCTCAATTTGAATGCAATTGTAGTCTTCGCACTAATTCACTGCTAAGCTGATTAAAGCTTTACGCACAGGTGCGTTTAATTAAGTTAATGAGGCTACGCATTACAGCGCTGTAATTCAAATAAACTTTATTGACATGAAATCAGAAAACTTTATTGCCAAAGTAGTAAACATATTAATAAAACAAATCAAATATACAATAATATGCACAAAGGCTATATTACATATACGAAAATAAAGGTATTACTTAACAATAACGATCATATTTAGTAGTTTCTCCGGTGATTAAACGACTTTAATGTAGGCTAGTTAATGGCACAAGCCTTAAAGACTTATTTTTTTTAATTGAGATGGAAAACTTATCTATGCACACCGTAATGAATAACTTTAAATTAATTTGAATATATTGACAAAAATGTGTAAATGTTGGCCTGGCCTGTATTTAAAAAGTTGTTGTAGGCCTATTTTAAATATTTAACATGATAAAAGTATAATTGGTGTCACTTGTAGTAACGCCCATTGATACAAAAGGGTGTCTGATGCATAGTAATGGGGCTTTAATCTGTCACCCTAAAGTCTACCCACTGACAGCTGTCCGTGTATGTTGACGTGTTCCTGGGGATATTATGGGGTCGCTCTGACCACGGTCTCGGCTGCAGAGTCCACTTCGCATTTTGAGCGACGCCCCCAAATTCCGTGCAGAGTGTTTGCAGACCCTCCGGGACGGAGAGGTGGAGGAGGAATCGGCAGCTCCACCGTCCATATACACTACAATCACCACGCCATTAGTTCATGACTTCATCATATGTTTGACAGGAGAGTTTGGACCCTATTTGGAAGGTAAGACGAGACGTTTTAACAATACTTCCTGTTGATTTTCGCTGTTTTGGTTTTGTCGCCTTTTTCCTGCGCGCAGCGCCGTGTCGCAGAGACCACTCGGACTGTGGTCAGCTCGTCGTGGCGTCGGTCGAGCACAGTCTTCTTAGGTAACATGAATTACGGTGAAATGATCGATTAGGTGTCCAGATCGACCCAGAAAAGGGTATACAGTGTTGTCCTGTAACAACATATGTGTCCCGTGTTCAATCACTGGAGTAGATTTTCTACAAATGTGGACATGGAATATAGCCTGGTCTTTTTTTATCCACAGCAACCGCATCGTTGCGCACCTCGCTCCTCGTCGTCGATACCAGACAAAAGACAGCCTGTTTTTTTGCGGTCCTCTATTTAGTCTTCTTCTGTTCAGCTTAAGCTTTGCCTGGCACACATAACAGCAGTCGTCAAAATGTATTTGAAAAGCGCGCTCCACATTTGACCTGCGCATATGCGCATATCTTTGCATATTGTTGTCGCTCTGTTATTGATTGCATTGATATACCGTGAAATTCTTAAAGGGATACTGCCTCCTGTATGCGGAAATCATATTCAACCAATGCACTGTGTGATACAGGCACGGTTTGTCTCTATTCAAGCAGTTTATTTCTAAATCTATATAAATATATGTTTTTTTTCTTTAAAAACAGTGTTTAGTGCCTCTGGCTGAGAAATATCTCCCAGTCTCATCTCCTCTGTTTACTCTCTTTCTGTATTGGTCTCTCCAATATTTCTATTCTTAACCTTGCTCTCTTCATCCCCAATTCATTTCTAGCTCTCCAGGACTCTGAGGCTGCTGCAGAGAATGGGAATAGGGACACAGGCCAAGGCTTGCCATTTTGGCTGAAGTAACAGCAGGACGGTTGTCAACCCCGCATCGGCTTCAATCCCCTTCTCCCTTACCACTCCTCCCACACAAACACACACACACACACACACACACACACACACACACACACACACACACACACACACACACACGCACACGCACACGCACTCACACAAGGACAGACACCCCCCCACACAGCCATTGCTATGTCCACTGCCGTAGACATCGCTGGCCCTTCCTCCCCAGATCAGCCCCACAGCAGTGCTAAAATCCCCAATGAGCCTCTGAGACCCAGCCTTAAGCGCTCCAACCACCCCTACAGCCTCTCCCATTACATCTCCACCCCTTCCCCTGCCGTGGACGTCAAAGGCCTGATCCAGCCCTCTCCGACCCAGCAGCGGGCTGCCCAGCCTGCGCACACTAAGCCCCGCCGGGCCCCTTCCTGGCCTGACATGTGGGAGTCGCCCAGCGGGCTCCACCTGGCCCACGCCGCAGAGCTGCTGATGCGCGCTGGGCTGCTGGCGCTGACCCCGGCCTCCACAGAGCAGGCCGGCCTGGGCGCACAGAGCAGCCAGCCGGTTAAAAGGGAGGCTGTAGAGGCAAAGGGGGATGCGGAGGGAGGCGGGTCGGGGCCCGAGGAGGACGAAGAGGACTCCTCTGGATGTGGCACCGAATTCCAGCCCTTCCTGGGTGCTTGGTTCCCCTTCAGCCCCGCTCTGTTCCCCTTGGCAGGCTTCCAGATGGGGGGAGGCCACTGGAGGAGCGCGGCCATGGGAGCTGAGGGCATCGAGGGGCTGGTGGCCGAGGGCTACTCACCTGGCTCTCTGGGCGGGGGCAGCGGAGGGAGGAGGAAGAGGAAGAGGTGTGGGGAGTGCGTACCTTGTCGGCGACAGACGAACTGCGACCAGTGCAGCAGCTGCCGCAATCGCAAGAGGGGACACCAGATCTGTAAATACAGGAAGTGTGAGGAGCTGAAGAGGAAGCCGGGGGGTCCTGGGTTTGAGAGCAGAGTGTCTGGGTTTGATCTAAGGGGCTCCGACTTTACTTTGGGTCTGGCACAGGAGAGAAGCAACAGCACCTTGGATGGATAATACTGATAGGGTGGGTGGCAGCATTTGTCAGAGGATCCTGGTTGGATGATTGTTGAGGGGCTGCAGTAAATAAAAGCACACAGGACACCATGATAACACTCAGACTGTGGTTCAAAGATCTCGTCAGATCTCGTGCTTAACGAGGAGCTGCAGCTCCGTTAGAGAATGTCCAAACTCGTTCCCATCCTTTCTTTTGACAATCAGTGAGTCGGAGAGGAGAGAAAAAAGGATACCAATGTGTGTCAATATTTAGATGACGACAAAAAAAATGCTGTAAATAGACTGTAAATATCTGGAAAACATTATGTCTTTTTTTACATCCCTTTCCAGTTTGGATGTATTGTGTTTCAACATAAAAAAAAGGAGCCAAATGTTTTGTTTCTAACGGGGAGTTTTGTTTTCTGTTGTTCTGACGTCACTGCATCAGTAAGAAATGAATGAGTTCAGCTTAGGCTAAATTATTTCATGTGCAACTTGTACTGTATAGCTCTGTTTGCCCTTTTGAAATAAAATAAATTGGCCATGTGAACTTGTCTACAGGCTGGGTTTATGCTATGTCCGCTAGTGTGTGTGTGCTTGGATTTAATTGGGTGTATGTGTCCAATGTTTCTGGTTGTACACACACGTGTTCATGTGTGTGTGAGGTTGTGTGGATTATGAGTCACCTAATAGTGTGGCTGAGAGCCTTATCACAACCCCACAGACACACAAACACACCTACACGCTGCCTTGGCAGGTCCGGTGCATGCTCTACATGCACACACACACACACACACACACACACACACACACACACACACACCGTTCAATTCACACACTGACAAAAATGTCCCTTTTTATTCACAAGTGTGTATCCTATATAGACACGTGATAAACAACATACACAGCCAGCTGGACTCTGGGCTACAGGGTGGGTTTTTGCTTGTTGCCGTAACGATGGCTGATGTGATAAGACCTTCTTCCTCGGCGCCACACTCCAGGGGACCGCAGGGAAGACGTAACCATGGCAACGGCCGGCCCGAGGTGTCACGCTATAATTGGGCCACGGCTGCACTTCCTGTGTGCCTTCAGTCAGGGGGATCGCAGAGGGACTGTGTGTGTGTGTGTGTGTGTGTGTGTGTGTGTGTGTGTGTGTGTGTGTGTGTGTGTGTGTGTGTGTGTGTGTGTGTGTGTGTGTGTGTGTGTGTGTGTGTGTGTGTGTGTGTGTGTGTGTGTGTGTGTGTGTGTGTGTGTGTGTGTGTGTGTGTGTGCATCTGTGGGGGTTGTGTGTGCGTGTGTGCGTGTTTGTCAGGCAGGGAGAGAGAGAGGGAGAGAGAGAAAGCGCAGCACGCCAGCCAACGCAGGACACTGCCAACTCATGGAGAAAAGCAGAGCTCCAACACCATGCTATTGCAGCGCTGCCTCTGAATGAGGAACACAGTCTCTTAGTTAAAGTCTACACACTCTAGTGTTTCTTCATCTCCCAGACAAAGGGGGAATTTCAAATTCTTGGATCTGCAGGTTTTTTTTCTCCTTCTCTCTCTCTCTCTCTCTCTTCGGTGCCTTTCTAGTGATTTGGAGCTTAATCCCCCCTCCCTGTTCTCGTCACGCATGCACACACACACACACACACACACACACACACACACACATACACACACACACACACACACACACACACACACACACACACACACACACACACACACACACACACACACACACACACACACACACACACACATACACCGGAAATCTGTGTCACCCGCTGCCCAGCAGGTCCAGTGACTCCCTGAACGCCTGCAGTCTGGCTCCACTGGCCTGCAAGATGGCAGGAGAGAAAGGGAGGGAGGGAGGGAGGGAGGGAGGGGGGGGGGTTGCAGAAGGAAGGATTGAACGGAGGACAGAGAAGGGGAGGAGGGGTGTGTGGGGGAGTTGAGAGAGTGAGTTAGGGGAGTAGGGGGAGCAGGAGGAGGGGTGGAAAGTGGATCTAGGGAGAGGGTTGAAGGGGTAGAGTTGGGAGGGGGGAGAAAGAGACGTGGTGAAGGGCAGAGAGAGAGAGAGAGAGGGAGAAGGGAGGATTGGTGCTGGTGGTGGGGGGTAAAACTGGGAGAGATGAAAAGCAGGCCACAGGGGGAGAGGAAAGAGAAAGAGGGAGATATGCAAGGGAGGAGGACGGGGAGATGGACAGCAGGGGATGAAGATAACGCGGGCCAGACAAAGAGGGAGGCAGAGATGAGGGGTGAGATCCGAGAGAGAGTAGTAGGCGCAGTGATGGAGGCCGAATGAAACGCAGCGAGAAGCAGGGAGACGGGGGTTAATGACGGATGCATCGTCCAGATATCCGCCACAGACCCCTGTGGAGCGTACATATGTTAGCACCAGCGGCCCTGCCCACTCTGAAGGAAAAAGTCCTCTCACACTGCAGTGGAACAACCTGCCAGCCCAAGGCAACCTGCACTGGAGCTGGGCGGACCCTCACTCACCAGCCAGACCTTTGAAATGTTGGCCACTGTGTCTGCTTGGAGACACTGTGTCTCATTGTGGATTTTTTGTTTCCCCTCTCCCTCCATTGGCCGTATCCCCAGTGTTAGAAAATGTGTAACAGCTTGGCAGAAACAGCGTCTTTCTGAGATCACTCCTCATTACGTCTCTGTCATCCATTTGCCTTCACTTTTGTACACAAGCAAGACACGCTACACCCGAGCACAAACACAATGGTGTCTTACATCCTTGAGAAGCTCAGGCTCATCTGCCTTCAGGTTATTATTTTGGTGACACCAGGGTCAAAGGGGACTCTTGACCTTTGACCCCTTAAAGCTGTTAAAGGTTGATTCGGAATAGACCGGCGTCTTTAAACAGCACCATCTTCTCCCTATCATTAGCCCTTAGAATGCTATATGAAGCATGAAGACTAATACACCTTACAATACCTGGGAAAATTCTAAAAAGTCAAAACCCAACACCATCCAAATGATCAGGCACAAAAGAAATTAAGCTCCCGAAACGTTCAGACATTTTGATCCCCAGGCGGGTTCGCATGGTGTGTGTTTCAGAGGTAATGTGTACACAAAATTCTGTTAATCTTTAGCTTGCTGCTGATTTTCAAAAAGCCACAGTAGTTCCAGAAAGTTAGGCAAAGCATGGTGATAAGTCTGCCTGCAGTGATATTTCATAATGGCTTTTCTTTTCACGCCACCTCATGATGTGGAAAATTGAGCGAGAAGCTGCTTGCAATGTTTAATGAGCACGATTCCCACCTTTTAATCAGAGCAGCACATCATGAACAGAGCTATTACATACATGAGGTCTTTAACTTTGGTATTTGATGGTAGTGCCCATGAATTTAAGTATTCCATTAAATTATTAATGAATAAAATGTAACATAATCAATTATATTGATTTGCAGCAAGGACTAACTAACCACTTGAGAATTGTCATACATTATTAATTTGAGTCATTATCTCAAGGCAGTTGCAATGACTTTATCCCTATAATGCAGGCTTTTGAGAGATGTTGTAATATAGCTCATTCACAATATAGTATCTATTTTATTTAAAAATCAAATGAAAAGTACCCTTCGAGACATTTTAGTCACTGACTTAATCTTTTTCCCCCCCTTATGGTTCAAATACAGCTACATATTCTAAATGTTTTAATTTGTAATCTGCCCATGTCTTTGTTACGCTACTGTGTTTTAAATGAACAGGACTCAGGCTCTACAGCAAATGCTAGCCGAGCTCTTGCCTGTTTGGACCATGGTTTGGACCCAGCAGTGCTCTAGCAAAATGCTAACTTCAGCGGGCTAACATGCTAATAGTGACAATGCTAATGTGACAACACTTACCTGGTTTAAATTTGCCATTTTCAAAAATGATCTTATCTTTAAAAGTTAGTTTAGCATTTTAGCATGCAAACATGTGCTAATTATATAGTTATATATTTTAGGTTTTGTAAGTATTTGGTTGTAAACCAGGGGATCACAACAATTATTAAAAGTCAAGCTGTAAGGGACATTAATTGAAACTTTTAAAGAAATGTCAACTAATAAATCGAAATATTTCATTATGGACCGAAGTTTTATACTGTGAGATAGAGAAACATTGCTAGAATGGCTAAAAATACGCAACTATATAATAGTTTCGAGAACATGTCGCCAACTTGAAAAAAGGGAAGAAATGTGAGTACCATTTAGTTTTTCCTTCTACATTGTATCTTCTAACCAGTCCCAAATGTAAGAGTTAGGTTTAGTTGTATTTTTTTAAAGGAAACTCCAAAAAACTGTTTAGCCTACTAGTCATGAGTTTTAATGGGGACTGCATTACTGAGGGCACAGAATTTGAAAGATAAGGGCATTTACTGAGAGGGCCTGTCAAAGGATGCTAATTATATTGTATTCTGGGAAATGTAGGATTGAATTATTTTAGAGCTTGACCATACTGCGTCAGGATAAGTAAGGCCATGCGCGCCTATGATTGATTTGATTTTGAACAACCGGGTATTGTTGTAAGACCACTACTATCATAAAGAAAGGATGCCCTCAGAGTCATGAGATCAATTTCATGCATGACCACTTTCTTCCTGATCTTGCACGTGATATTTCATAGCTGCAAGTATGCTAAAAACATTTGTAAAACACTAATATGCAGGATATTTCTTGGACCAAGTATGTTTGATTTGTACTGACACAGTTCATCTTATCTCGGTAATTTTCTTTAAGATTTTTGGTATACATAGTATACTACATAGTCAGATATAAAATACAGATATATGTCATGTTATACCCTCTTTAATGTTGTTAAATATGATACGTTTTTTCATCCAATTTTTATTATGTACAAAAGTTAAACATTTTCTTAATTTGAGAAAAAAAAAACCGGCACACCAAATACGATTTCCCAACACATCTCCTGACTGAATTTTTCGCTCACATTAACACTTTATCTTGTCACATACACCACCGACCATAACCAACAATGAGGTTACAAATTAAAAACCTTTGTCCTTTAGTGCTAAATCTAATGACTCCATTACTGAGGTTTTGTTATTCATTGAATACAGAGCTGTTAAACTGACTGTCTCATTATGTCTCTTCACAATGACTTCATTCAAAAAACCAGATAAGATGTATTTTATTGGCCTGAGACACATCTAATCCTTGATGTGTACTATCCCACCGGCGCTTAGTCAACACAGGAGGATCACAAACGGCTTCTCGTGTCCTAATTTCACCTTTCAGGATGGACGCACAGGAGCACCGCTAGACTCTTAACACCTAAAGCAAATAGAAACATTACAAGCCAGTGTTGTGCACTTTCTTATGGGAAAAAGATGATCGCACTCCTACAATGCTTTGCTGGGAAACCCAACACTGTCCTACTATATATAGCGGGGCTTTTCACACTGTGCATGACTGCTCGTGTCAAGTCACATGATTCAAGAAATATGGGTGGACACACACGCTCTGTACTCACACACACACAGAGGCTGGGGTGTGGAGGTGGTGAGGGAATGAGAGGAGTTTTATTGAGTTGGCTGTGACGTGTTGCTTCCCGTGACCTGACTCCCATTTGCTCCGTCTCCTTGAGCGTCTCGCCCTCTGTCTCGCTTTAAACCACATGCTAATCAGCTTTCTGTGCTCCCCCGTCTGATCTCTTATGGCCTGTTTTCTGACACATCCCACTGAATAGATAATCATTGTGTAAGGGACCAACATCAGCAAATACTGTTTTTCCCTATCAGCACCCATGTTGAGTGCAAGCTGAAAACATATGCAAAAAAACCACCAGATCTGATCTTTTAGTTGCATTAATTTGTTATTTTTCACAGCAACAAAATAAATAAAAGCTCATTAAGCATACAAACAAAGTAAAATACAAAAGTCAGCATGGAATTAGTGACCAAGTAAATTGAATATGTGACCCAATAGTTAACTATTAACTACATCACAAACAGCAACCTTAAAAAGTAAGTTCTGCTACATCTCTTATGATAAATGATATACTAGTTCTGTCTTGTTTCTTGCATCTGAGTGATGTCCCTTTTTTAATACAGTGAGTGAACTCTGTACAAACGCAGGTCCTAAACATGGCTGCTTTTAAGTGATTTTCTTGCAAAGCAACGTGAGTCACCTGACCCTGCCCTGTCCCCTGACACGATCCAACTGATCATGTGTTTCACTAACTGAAGGCCCTAGTGATGGGAATTATGGCTCTTTGAACTAGGGAGCCGGATCTTATGGCTCCGTTCCTTTGCGAGAGCCGTTTTTTTTAAGGGGGCAGGGTTAATAGGAATCTGCGAAATATACCTTTTATAATTCAATCAAATGTAGTCCTGTTTTGACTAATGATTTATATGTGTACACATATATCACTTAAATTATTCAATACATCCTTTGTACTGAAGTATTCAAAAGTGCAAATTACATTTTTAATATAAATGATTTGCTGTGGCCAATTCTTTTCATTGCATTTACAGACCCTTGTAACTCTCTGACTCTGATTGTAGAACCACGCAACAAAAAAAAAAGCAGATAGCAACACCTATACAAACTGACCACAAATCTTTGCTGAGCCTAAAAATAATCATAAATAAATAACATCATGAAACTAAATATATTGCAATGCTCAAAACAGCAGCATCCAACACATTCTATAATCCTTGGATATTACATGTCACTGCATGCATCATGCACGGAGCACCCGTAGCGCGGATATCAACATATCATTCCGTCTTGTATTAGGCTACTTAACAAAAAAAACAAAAACAAAAAACGGCTCGTTCACGGGCGCGAGCCGGCTCCCGTCGCTCACTTGAAAGAGCCGGCTCGTTCGCGACATAGAAAGCTAGAAGGACACTAGGAGGCCCCCGAAGTAGGCAGGAAGTGAGGACGCTAACATTGGAAGCGCCTGTATGTTGTAGACTTAGACAGTGATGGAATGTGATATCACATATTAAATATGATGTTTGACTGAACTCTCATCAAAAGGTCCACTTACTTGGTTTCCAGAGCTATTAGCCACATATCTGTTGTTTGCACTGTCATGGTTTAATTGTTGCCGTGTGACAGTATGGATTTCTCGGTCACATGATAGCGACTGAGATGGGGCCCATAGCTCTAGAAAAACCAAGTTAGTGGACCTTGAAATGAGAATCTTTTGTCACCGTTTTAAAGTTGTTCTTAACATCTGAGATTACTTTTGGTCCACTAAATTGCAGAATGTAGTTATCTTACATATCTTCAGTCACAAACTGAAACTTTTTGTTCTGTGTTTATATCTTTATGGTTTATTGGACTTATTGAAAGTGGCTTTGGATAAAAGTGCTAGCTAAATGAAATTTAATTATAATGTAAAGTAATGTAATAAGATTAACAGGAATCAGCCATGTTTTTTTTAGCTAAATGCTAATGTCAGCATGCTAACATGCTCAAAATGCTAACATTTTAATGCTGAACTGGTCCAATTCTTAACATGTCACCATGTGCGGCATGTTGGAATGGTAATATATGCTATTTAGCACTTAACATGAAGTACAACTGTGGCCTCCCAACCCAGTCTCAGGGCATTTCGTGTTATAGTCACAACATTTAATCTATTGATTCGTGTTCACCAACACGATTTTACCCTTTTTTTTGTGTCACACAGAACACAAAGCAATGTATTTCTATTGGTAGTATGTTTCGTGCCTGCGCCACGTCTTTTTGTCCGGTCGGGTCTCTGAACACCAGAAGCTGTGTGGTTCATAAAAACATGTTCTTACTCGATATCAAGCCACGATTATTGTTTTTATTTTAAATCGTATAATGTCTGACTTTTTTTTGCCATCAATGAGGAAAAGAAATGGGGCTGAGAGCCTCAGAATACTGAAATCTGTATTTTAAAAAAATCTTTTTTTCCTTCTAATTTGTTATTCTTGTGTAATAACACACTGTTATTCACTCAACAATAACACACAATTATCCTTGTTTTTATTTATTTGTTTAATTCTATAATCTCTGGCTTTTTTGTTGTCCGTCAGGAACTGAATTTCTAAATAAAATAACACATACACACCCTCTCAACTGATTACCCAAGATCCTCAGCTATGGTTTAAACCTATGGTTTAAACTCGATGATTGGATTGTTTAGCCGCAATGCATGTTGGGATATGGTGTTTATGCGATATGAAATCCGAAAGACATTTCAGAGTTTGGGATGGCCGAAGACACTACACTACCCATAATCCTCAACTATCGTTTGGGACTAAAGTCCCTTTGCTTGAAAAACCCTGTGATTAATCTTCAAACTCTGGGATTGAATGTTGGAGCAGCAGTGCGCCAAGGTTACGCCGAGCGTCAAACAGCACTTTGAAATGGAACGAAACCAAGTCTAGTTTTATCCAAAACTAGACTTTAACTGGACCAGCCCGGACCCCCCCCCCCCCCCAGAACTAGACATGCTGGCTATTTTGTTTAGCAAAATCTTCTATGGGACGTCTCTACTGGGAACGTTTTAGTTTTTCCCACAATTAGAAGTTGCCAGTATTAAACACATTGGTGTTATCAAATTTAAAAAATATAATTAATAAATGGGTGAAAATTGTTTGTGTCCATAATGGGCAGCATTAATATATACCCACATGACAGCTCATTGTTACTTTGTAATTCTACTCCATTACAATTCAGAGGTTAACCTGCTATTTTCTGATTAATGATGTGAAATATAAACAACCCTTAAAGCAGACTTTAGTTACACCTGAGTCAAATTCAGGGAAGGGGATTGTGAAGTGCCAACAATCAGGCGAGATATTGATATCTGGTGTTTGTGATGACCAAACATTTATCTGAAGATCCCAATAAAGTATATTCATTACTCGTTATCCTCTACTAATAGTTCATTAAAGACTGTATAGTAAGATGTAAGATGTGTAGTTTTAATCACGTTTTCACATAATTCTAAAGGATATTGCTATATCATTTCACATGTTTTACTTCTACACATTAATATCTGATTTGTAAAACATAGACAGAAAGGTATATCCGTCATTTAATGGTAAGCTATTGAAATTCTGATTCCATAGATGTGTCTCCCATCACCCAAAACCCCTGACTATTCTCTCAATTCAGTATTTACATTCTTATATTAAAAGAAAATCAGTAATATCTTTAAAAACTACAAGTCCTTTTATAGACAAATTGAAGATGTTGTTTAATTGGTGATATATCTATGATCCACGTCACGTATTCAGTTTCCATGCCAGTTCTTCCAGTTTGTCTAGACTCTAGAAGTCTTCTAATCAGGGCTCTATAAATAGAGAACTACGGCAGATGTGTAATATTTAATGCAGCCGAACAGTGTATTACAATGCCGTTATGTGATGACTTTCAAAGAGAAAAGCAAGAACACTCGGATTAAAGTATTATTATTATCATTTAAAAAAAATCTTTTTCGGATTTCATATCGCATTAACACCATATCCCAACGTGCATTGCGGCTAAACAATCCAATCACGAGCTTCAACCATAGCTGAGTATCTTGGGTAATCAGTTTAGTGGGTGTGTATCTTTTTCCAGTTACTTTATTTAGAAATTCAGTTCCTGACGGACAGCAAAAAAGCCAGAGATTATAGAATTAAACAAATAAATAAAAACAAGGATAATTGTGTGTTATTGTTGAGTGAATAACAGTGTGTTATTACACAAGAATAACAAATTAGATCGAAAAAAAGATTTAAAAAAAATACAGATTTCAGATATAAATATACATTTCTTTTCCTCATTGACGGCAAAAAAAGTCAGACATTATACGATGTAAAATAAAAACAATAATCGTGGCTTGATATTGAGTAAGAACATGTTTTTATGAACCACACAGCTTCTGGTCTTCCAAGAACCGACCGGACAAAAAGACGTGGTGCAGGCACGAAACACACTACCAATAGAAATACATTGCTTTTAAAATCGTTCTGTGCACAGCAACATTTGGTGGCACCGATTATCAACCTTTGTAATTATTTTGTAAATCCACACTTCCGGTTGTGATTATGATTTAGATTGTGGTTGTTTGTTCGCGCTTGTTGTCATTAACTTTGTATGTATTTCATTATTTAATTTATATTTTCTGTTAATTCCTTTTGTTAGCCTTGTTTCTAACACAACAAATGACTGCTTCTCATATGTTACGTTAGTATATGTTAGCATTGTTGAATCTTGTTTTCTGTAGCCTAGGGAGCTATTTGTTATTGTTTGTTGCATCAAATTTCACTAGCACCTGAGGCCTGTACGACGAATCCGGATTTTTTGCTTAGCGGGCTAACTTCAGGGAAAACTCAGGGTTTCCGGTCCTACAACGCTGGTTCTCTTTTTAGCGGGCTAGATCTCCATGGTAACTTATGCTGAGCGGCTAAATGACGCACTACGTGCTAATAGAACCATCCTTCGGGCAGCAGAGCGGAAATGGTGGAAATCCAAACACCATGACGACCTCCTAACCCAGGGGTCGGCAACCCGCGGGCCCACGGGCCGCATTCGGCCCTTTAAGCCCTCTGCTCTGGCTCCCTTGAGCTTAGACAAAAATAAGAAGGAAATAAAATAAAAGTATTTGTAGGACTATTTATATTTTGTTGCATGGTTGAAAATGTTTCGTATCTTTTATTTTGAGGTGATACTGTGACACATAAATAAAAAAAAAAAACGGTTTTAATTAGGTCAACTAAAATATGCGATGGCCTACCTGCCTGTCAGCCTTCCATCTGTGCACAAACTTATCTCGTGGTCTCATTGATGATGCGCGTTCGTGTGTGTTGGAGGAGGGGCTCTGTGAGGAAGTCTGAAGGAAGAGGCATATTTTTTCCGGTTGTGTATTTTCAAATTCTAGCGCACTCGAGCTAGTTTCTCCATTCTTACCTACCCTACCTTTAACTCTTTTTAGGGTGCAGCTATATGTTTTATTTATTTCAAAGTGGGCCCATTTTAATAATATTTTTTTTCCTTCAAATGTGCAGAGGACTCCCCAAGTGCTGTGTTTAATTTATTTTAAAGTAGGCCTGTGTATTCTTTTTAATTCTCCTTATAGGAGTTCTTTGTTTCTTATTAGAGGTTAACAGTTTTATATAATGTAATAAATAGCCTAATACATGCAAAAAAAACTGTAGTTTTTGTCTGATATAACAATAAATACAACTTTATTAGCTATCAAGCTATGAAATATGTTTTGCGGCTCCAGACAAAAAAATATTTGGGAAAAAGGAGCAAAATGGCTCTTTTGGTCAAAAAGGTTGCAGACCCCTGTCCTAACCTATCAGGCTCTCCTCTCCTCTTTCTCTGCTTCGATCTCTCAGGCAAAAAGCACTTTCTTTCAAGATAAGATCCAATCTTCCTATTCCAATCCCCAAAAACTATTTTCCATCTTCTCCACCCTCTTGGACCCCCCCAAAGCCCCTTCCCCCTCCTCCCTTCTGTCAAGCGACTTTGTTAACCACTTTGAAAAAAAAGGTTGATATTCGCTCTTCTTTTTCTGACTCATCTTTACTCACAGCTGGGTCACCAGACCCTCCCTTCACCCACACACTAACCTCCTTCTCCCCTCTCTCTCCAAGTGAGGTTCTTACCCTCATTACCTCTGCCTGCCCTACCACCTCTCCTCTGGACCCTATCCCTTCAAACCTCCTTCAAACTATCGCTCCTGATATTCTACCGTTTCTCACCCATTTCATCAACACTTCTCTAACTTCTGGTCACTTCCCAAACACTCTCAAGGAGGCAAGAGTAAACCCTCTCTTAAAGAAACCCACTCTGAACCCGTCTGATATTATAAACTACAGGCCTGTCTCTCTCCTCCCGTTCCGCTCTAAAACACTTGAACGCGCTGTCTTTAAACAACTCTCCTGTTATCTCCATCAGAACAACCTTCTGGATCCGCACCAGTCTGGTTTCAAGGCAGGTCACTCAACAGAAACTGCCCTCCTTGCTGTCACTGAGGAACTGCACACGGCTAAAGCAGCCTCCCTCTCCTCTGTCATCATCCTTTTGGACCCGTCTGCTGCATTCGATACGGTGAATCATCAGATCCTCCTTCGCACTCTCCAAAAACTTGGAGTTTCAGGCTCTGCACTTTCCCTCCTCACCTCATACCTCGAAGACCGCACCTACAGGGTAACTTGGAGAGGGTCGGAGTCCGACCCTTGTCAATTAATTACAGGGGTCCCTCAGGGCTCTATTCTTGGTGTCCTCCTCTTCTCCTTGTACACAAACTCGCTCGGATCAGTCATTAGCCCGCATGGTTTTTCATACCACTGCTACACTGACGACACCCAATTAATTTTGTCCTTTCCCCGCTCAGAGACCCAGGTCGTCGCACGCATCTCTGCTTGTCTAGCTGACATCTCTCAGTGGATGCCTGCTCACCACCTCAAGCTCAACCTTGACAAGACTGAACTGCTTTTCCTTCCGGGAAAAGATTGTCCCACTCTTGACCTAACAATCCCTGACTCAGACTGCAAGGAATCTGGGTGTGACCCTAGATAACAAACTGTCCTTCACTGCAAATATAGCTGCTAAAACCCGCTGCTGCAGATACACTCTTTACAACATCAGGAGAATACGTCCCCAGCTGACCCAGAAAGCGACGCAGGTTCTGGTCCAGACTCTTGTCATCTCACGCCTAGACTACTGCAACTCCCTCCTGGCTGGTCTACCTGCATGTGCCATCCGACCTCTGCAGCTCATCCAGAATGCAGCGGCTCGTCTGGTCTTCAACCTTCCTAAATTTCCCCACACCACGCCGCTCCTCCGCTCCCTTCACTGGCTTCCAGTGACTGCTAGAATCCACTTCAAGACAATGGTACTTGCTTACCATGCTGCGAATGGATCTGACCCTTCTTACATCCAGGACATGGTTAAACTGTACACCCCAGCAAGTGCACTCTGCTCTGCATCAGCCAAACAGCTCGCTGCACCCGCACTGCGAGGGGGACCCAAGTTCCCATCAGCAAAAACACATGGGTTTGCTATCCTGGCTCCAAAATGGTGGAATGAGCTCCAAATTGAAATCAGGACAGCAGAAAGCCTACACATCTTCCGGCGCAGACTGAAAACTCATCTCTTTCGACTCCACTTCGAGCGATAGAACTATTAACAAAGCACTTATATACCTAAATATATATATCTAAAGCCAGTTGAGTAGCACTTGAAATGTTTTAGCTCTATGAAACCTGATGTACTTATATGATTCTGTTTTCTTCAAGTTTGTATTTTGTCGGTTGAACGCACTTATTGTAAGTTGCTTTGGATAAAAGCGTCAGCTTAATGCGATGTAATGTAATGTAATCTAACCACATACTGTATGCAGAAGTATTATTTTAAGCAACACATTAAGTTGACGAAACACTTGAGTCAAATGTAATTAAAGTCAGATCCACTCGTGTCTCATACCTCATTCACACCAACGCAACTCCGGTTCAAGCTCCGTGCTAGAGCTTTTCAGGTTCAGAACCGTTTCTTCGGTTTAGCTCCAGCTCTTTTCACACTGCCCAGAGTCCGACTGGTGCTGCGTAATTGCGTCATCGTTTGCGTCATGACGTAACCGTTTAGCTGACAGCGGCAACAAAAACAATGGCCGATTGTGCTCCAGCTTCCTCTGTACCTCTTCGGAAGACCAGATTCCCAGTAGGTAGCTGGTCTCTTCAGTGGACCACTGCTGCTTGTTAAGTTTCTACATCGTTGTGTACAAACTGTATAAAACGTTGTTCAGGAGTTGATCTGCCCCTGCCCCTGCCCCCGACTCGACGTAAGCGTGACTTATGCGGTGCTTTTGCTCTGGCCGGACAATTTTTTGGTGCTTGAAACAAACCGGATTCCGGAGCTAAGAGGCTACTCCGTTGCAGTGTGAACAGGAAAACCTGGTGCTTTTCAAGCTCCAGCTCCGAACCGGCCCTGAAACACTGTTGGTGTGACTGAGGTATTAGATGCATTCAAACACTTTTTCTTTTACCAGCTGTGTTCACCTTGCAGGTGCAACTATGTGGCTTTTATCCTGGATAAAGTGTTTAAGTCATGGATGTTTAAAGTTTAACGTCTTCATATTTGTCTATAGTTGACTTTTCATTCAGGAAGTATGACGCGCTGCACTGTCAGTACGCTTCTCCATGTTTGTGATTGGTCGAATGCTCCAAATACCACTCCTTTCATGTGAATGCGCACCTAACTAGATAGGACACGGCTGGCTGGAGCGATCCACTTGATAACCCGCGTCGTAGGAACGCTTAGCGAGAGCGCGTATGTTTTGGATTAGGCCAACCGGCTAACTCAAACATATCCAGGTTATGTTGAACCGGCTTCGTAGTACAGGCCTCTGCTTTAAACATCCAGCCCGGGGTAACTATTGTGCTTATTGTTAATCAGTAGTTTCATGGATTTGCTTTTCTAAACATAATAACTTTTTCTGTGGTGTTTGAAACAAGTACAATAGTTGGCCAAATATGAGCCTTTCCTATTCGGAGCCTCGCCTGCCGCCTTTGACTTTGTAGAAAGCACTGTTAAAAGGTGTGTTTCAAGTGTCAGGAGGAAAATATGAGATCACAGTTAGTCAGGTTATACTGCAGGTTATGAGCCAGTCATCAGTGTGTGTGTGTGTGTGTGTGTGTGTGTGTGTGTGTGTGTGTGTGTGTGTGTGTGTGTGTGTGTGTGTGTGTGTGTGTGTATGTATGTGTGTGTGTGTGTGTGTGTGTGTGTGTGTGTGTGTGTGTGTGTGTGAGATAAGTACACATGAAGGATTGTAAAATGTTTGGAAACCTCCCCTGAGATAAAGGCACTAGTAACAGTGTGTTTATTTTAACATGAATTCAGTCCTTTTATTTTATCCCGTAAAAACCTGCAGCATTGATATACTGGATGAATATATGAAAGTCAGTGTTGTTAAATCAGTTACATGGGCTACATTTCAAACAGTTTAAAGCTTTTGAACAATACAGAAGGACCTGCATATATGATTTTTTATCAAATACATGTTTCCGCTCCCAATAACCTCTGCTTATGACTTCTGAATTATAAAACTTCATTAGCACTCATTTAACACATGCACCACGGTGTCTGTGCAACTGTAGTGGAGAGTCTGAGCGTCTCTGGACATTTCTGTCTGCGTCTGCCTGTCACTCACACAAACTATGAGCGTATTTGAACTGGGCAACATCAAAGTGGCTCAGTTTTTCTTATTCATGTTGACTTTGGTTGAAAAGCTTTCAAGTCTTTTTCGTCGATCCACCCCTCTAGACGGTCCTCTGTCTGCAGGTAGGCAAGTGTATCTCGGTCCACTGCTAAGGTTCAAGTAAGGGTCCTTTTTCTTCTAGTGTTTGTGGCTTCATCCTGGATCACCAGTCTCTAGCTGAGCCACTATTCTCTGCACAGAGCTTGTGACACAGCACGCTCTGCCTCTGTGGGGTCACTCAGTGTCTTCTCTTAGCAGGCTAGGCACACCTTCACTCTTAATGGACCAAGGGAGTGCTTCTTTGCTGCAGGTGAGCAGGTTTGGCAGGTATAGGAGGTTTGTTGGAGGCAGGTGTGCTGCGGGATTTTTCTGTGAACGCCTTCCTGAGCTGCGCCACACGGCCTCCAGAGTCTGAATTATTTTCTTCACTACACACAATCTCTGAAAATGAAGAGAGGAGCAATTTCTCATTATCTTGTTAAAATTTGCTCATTAGCATACAAATCCAAAACAAAAATCTGGACATTGGATAAAGCAAGGTTCAGAATTCTCAATTGAGATATTAGAGTCGGAGGTTTTAAAAAGAGGTACTTAAAATATATTCGTATCATTACATAAATCAGAAAATAAAATTTTTGCTAGTTTTTAGGAACAACATTTTCTATACATCAGGCTATGAATAACTATAAATGCTAGTGGGTAATTATCTGAAAGTATGGGGAAAAAATGTGTGTCATACGCAACAAGTTAATATGGTAAACCCTTTAACAAATAGATAACATCATAAAACCTTCCCGGGTGATTACTTCCAAGTTTTCTGAAATATTTTAGTTTGAATATAACAATTGGGCATTATTTAGTAATAGTTTTTGGTTCATCTAGCAGAGACCTACAGACACAAATAGACAAAGTTAGTGAATAAAATACCTAAGTGTGGTCTATAGATGAGAGTAACACATGCGTGACTTCCGGGCAAAAAGTACGGCTCCGCCCACTTTTGGGGGACAACAAAGCTGTAATTTGAATGGTGGTCAATACAAATTCTGAAGTTTTTGCCAATCCGATCAGAAATTTAAGAAAACTGTGGATTTTTGGATCTTCAAAGAGCCCGATTACAATGGCCAGACTGCCAAACAATTACATTACATCATTGGAAATCGACGATCGAGCTCGATATATGGTTAAATATAAATGAAGCCACATAGCTCTTCTTTTACTGTCCTTTTTTCTTAGAGGAAGTACAGAAAAACGTAACTCTGGATTTGTTTTAATGTTTGAGGTGCAATAAACGACACAGCAGCTTTTGGCATTATTTTCCGCCTCGCTTATGAGTGTAACAGCTGGCGAAATTACAGCCTCGCCTACTGATTTTAATGTAGCCATATATCGAGCCCGATTGTCAAATGATTGAATGTAATTGTTTGCCTGACTAGCCATCTTAATCGGGCTCTTTGAAGATCCAAAAATCCACGGTTTTCAAAAATGTCTGATCAGATTGGCAAAAACTTCAGAATTTGTATTGACCGCCATTCAAATGACAGCGTTGTTTTCCCCCAAAAGTGGGCGGGGCCGTAATTTTCGCCCGGAAGGGACGTAGGTGTTACTCTGATCTATTGGATGTTTTTTTCAACTAGTCTGAAATATATATGGAAGCAAAATAGTGCCAAAACTGAAAAGTGCATGAAAAAAATGCCATTGTTTTTGCCTGTATTTTTGCATGTCCTTTAATTTTTGCATGTCCTTTAATTTAACACTTGAACAGTCCTAACACTAATCGTATTTATTCTATAAAACATAGTAAAATTATTGTTTTTTATTGTGCGAAAATGCATTTTCAGATAATCTAATGGGAGTTTTATCCGGATTAAATACCTTAAAGCCATGAAGAATGGTATTGAATTTGGAGAAAATTATCTGCAAATAGAAATAAATGACTTAATAAAAATTAAGTGAGATTATGTGTCTAATAATTTTAAGAGAGCTACATTTTAATCATTTTAAGAGAGCTATATTTAAATTAAAATACTGTATTGCTGTGTTTTTGAATAACAGTTAGCTCATTTTATTTGTAGGGTCATTTTAAAAAGGTGTTTGATACAGTCATTAATGCCAGAAAAGGACATCTAATCCAATTTAAATGTAAAATAGATGGTCATTTGCATCTAATATATATATATATAAAAAAAAGAAAAATCTGTTATACTGGTCCATTTTTGTTGATCAGTTTGACCCAGATAAATGTGATCACTATAAGAGTTCACACTGTATTTACATGTGGAAATACCTTTATGTATACCTATGTATAATGAGCGAATGACTAACACATAATCTGCTTTCTCTCCATCTTGTTACCTGTGTCCTGCGTGCCGGCCCTCTCTGTGTCTGACAGCTGGGCTTTGAGCAGCGGCCGGTTGCCATGGCTACTAAAATGGGGCCTGTAGAGAGGAGCCCAGTCTCCCCCTGTTTCGCTGTCGCTGTCCTCGGCGGGGTCTTTCAGGTCATCATCAGCACTGCAGGAGTCCTCCTCAGACCACCGGTCATGAGTTGAAGCGGGGTCATCCTGAAAATTAGTGGGAGGACATTCTATGATGAGACTCTGCTCATCTTATCCCAGCAGACTTAAAACCCATGCACAAACACGTGAAAACTCACACCAGCAAGGGACAGCTGGATGGCCTCTTTAACGTGGAGCTGCTGCTGGGCCTCTCTTCCTGGCAGCAAGTCCAGCGCCTGGACGCCACTCACATCATCAGCGTGGACTCTTGAAGACAAAGACATCCATTTTTAGTCCCGCAGACAGCCGTCCTAACCTTTTAATCAATCCTCCTGTTAGTCATAAGGCAAATTACTTCCATAATCCAATTATGGCGAGCTCTTTAGTTCAACGTTGATCTTATCAAAGTCCATCACAGTCATGTCATTTGTTGATGAGGCCGAAGGACTTATTAGGGTGGATGTTCTTATGTGTTGGTGCAAAAACACGTGGAAGAGCTACGCTACATAGCTGTTACTTAACATTTGAAATAAAGAAAAGCAAACATAAAGACATAGGTTTATCATTTGATGGAGTTCAGGGGATCTGAAAATGTTGTTGCTTCCATCAAATCTTCTGGATAAAAAAATAAAAATGATGCTTTACATTTGTATAATTCATGAATCAGTACATGTATTTGGAATTACTGTTATATATATATATATCTATATATATCTATATATATATATATAGATATATATATCTATATATATCTATATATATATAATCATTAAATAGGAAAACTGAAAATAAAACAGACCTATTATCAGCATGGGATGAGTGGACTTGGTGGAGGTGATTAATAGGATTTTCTTTCCAGGGTTCTACATTTTTTTGTGAAACAAGTAATAGCTCCTCATCTATTGAGAAAAGCAACTGCACTGTTCTGCAAACAAACTGGTGAATAATGACATGAAATGCAAAAATGAGTCCATCAGTGATACCATGTTGTTTCTTTAAAGGTTTTAGTTTTTTTACCTGGTGTTCATGAGGCTCTGCAGGAGTTTGGAGGATCTGAGCTCGTCCACCTCTCCGATCACTCTGACGCTCACCTCTCCATCCCGACCCAGCAGCCACCTCACATGTTTGTTGAAAGCTGGAGGGAAATAAAAATGTAAGCTCTTGTCTCTCAGCAACATTGTGATGAAAGCTATGGTTGCACGAACTGTTATTCTGTATTTTATCCAGAAGGTGGTGCCGTCCTACAAGTATCGAGTTTGGGGAAACCTCAGAATACAGCAATGGACTTTCTTTCTCTGTTAAACTGTCACAGATTTATTCTTGTATCTCTTTTTATGTGTTTTTCTATTGAAGGACATTCACTGTATATCACTGCAAACAGGCACAGTAGAATATTGATACAGTTTTTCAATAATGTGGGATTACAAAAGAAAAGAAAGACGTTAAAAGCAGTGACCTCATTCCTGTTATGCCGGCAGAGCTACATGAAACTGACCTGGGGCAGTTTGACAGAAACTCCCTCTGAAGTGTGGAAAAAGCCAACATCTTGTTTGCTTATATTTGTCATTGCATATACTGAATTTAGACTAATTCACTCAATTGTGAATAATTAGAATTCATTGTAAATTATGTAATAATATAATCTTTAGCTCATAATATACAGAAATCAACTCCAAACATGTATTCCATTACCTAAAAAAAGTATTTTTAGTTCTGACCTCATCATGATGACACAGCTGGCAAAAATAACCCCCACTCCCCAATGCTGAGTGATAACAGGTGTTTTCCATGACACCTGATAATAGTAAAACACCTGCAGTGACATCATCGTCTTAGGGGTGTGGCTTGAAAATGAAAAAGCTCAGAAAGCTGTTCAGCAGCACTTCTTCTGACGATTGGAAGTGAAATTGGTGGAATATAGCGAAGTACATTTACTTCAAGTACTGGGCTATTTAAGGCAAAAAAAGCTGGTTACTGGAGTGCTTCCAATTTGTTCTACTTGTACTACACTAAATGTCAGAAGGAAATATTGTACCTTTCACTACAATTATCAAACAGCTTTAATTACTTTGCCTCCAGTCCAGTAAAAACCACACATCCCCAGATGTCTTAACTTTGAATGTTTGTGATAAACTGAAAGAAGAAATGCATCGTCACAGAGCTGAGGGAGAGGAACTCCCTCTGGAGGGAACACAGAGATTTAAGCATTTGCCTAAATGCACATGACTACATTTTCCTTAATAATGTAAGTACATTTTGCCGATAATACTTTAACTTGTGTTTTGGTTAACTTGTAGTAGGGTTATTTTTCACAGTGTGTCAGTACAAGATCTGAGTACTTGTCCATAGAGACAATCAGCTCCTAACAGTAAACTGATCAGTCAGATTTATTATAGAAACCAGCTCACAAAGGCAGCTCTGTTTCTCTTCATATTTGAGGGAATGACTTTGCGCACTGTCGAACAGCACATAAGGGTACATTGTGTAGATGTCTCAGTCGCTAAAGATATCTCTGATATGGTGCAAAATGCGAGAGCGTGTAAAACCTGATGTGAGCACTTGCAGAAAGAAAATCTGAGTTTGTGTGCACACATTTACACTTGTATAAAATATCCACGTAACTGTGAACAAAATGTACACTTGTATAAAATATCCACTTAACTGTGAACCAAATTTGAAGTCACAGAAGATGAAGTTTTGTAGCTTGTAAAAAAAAGATTCACTTAGTGATGAAATGTTCACTTCATTTATTTTCCATTACAACTGCAACTTGTTTATTACAACCTCTCAAATCAGTCATTACAACTTCACGAATCTGCTCTGTGGCAGTATAAATCGACGAATCTGCGGCCTTGACCTTTGATACACTTCTTGCGATGAATGTGTCACTAAAGTAATTTTCACCTGTAGATGTGGGGGGAGGGCGGGGGGTTGGAGCGAAGGGGCGGAGCTATCAGAACGACGAGGCGCAAGCTCGGGTCAGTCACACACAAGTGACTACTGTTGCCCCTTTCGCACCAACGCAGCTCCCGTTCTAGCTCCGTGCTTCGCTCACAACAACAACAATGGGGGACTGCGTCGGGTCGATGATCGTGTTACTTTTAATCATACGAAGCCAGATTAAATAAAATAACTACTTCTCCAACCTTATACTTTTAAAAAATATATATATTTTTCTGCAAGTGAACATTTCATCACTAAGTTCATTTTTTTCTACAAGTTACAATACTTTTTTTTCCTTCTGTGACTTCAAATTTGGTTCACAGATACGTGGATATTTTATACAAGCGTAAATGTATGCACACAAGCTCAGATTTCTTTTCAGGTTTTACACGCTCTCACATTTTGCACCATATCTACCTTCATATCTGACATGCAGTAAGTCATAGTGTGTCTGTGAAACACACCTTTGAGTTCACACCGCACCCATAAATAACCAGAAATGCAACAAGTAATATTTAATTGGGCATTTATATGACATTCAAATGCCTGCATGTACACTCAATGACTGTCCCAACAACTCCGCAGTGAACAAACAATGAAACACACCTAACTGGATTTCATGTTGTGTTACGGGAACACGCAACAAACACACACTCGGCTGGCTCTCAGATGACATGGCACAGATTGGGTAAACAAAGACGGTAACTTAATATGCGATTTAAGCGTGGCGACGCCCCAAACCACAGAGTTTACTCAATCTTATTCAGCTTTGGACTGGAGGTGATAGAGGCAGACACACACACTCACACAGTGTTACACACACACAACCATTGTCCAGCAGATCCATTGCAGGTGATATAGGGTCTCAGTGAGTCAGAAGATATTGGAGGAAAGGTGATTGAGCATGGGTCGCTGACAGAGTATTGAAAGGACTGTGTTACATTGTGTGTGTTTTAAACACATTAATCAGATTGGTAATGTGAGAGGGTGTTACTACACAGCTTGTGTATCAAGTGCACTCAGCTGACAAGATTTCAGCTCATTAATTAGTTGTGAAAAGGCTTGAATAAACAATTGTAGTAAATCTCAAACATGTTCTGCCTGTAGTATACTATAATAAATGTGTTTGTGCGGCCAGAAATATTGCCAGTGATAAAGTGCATGAATATAGGTGAAAGTAGAATAGTAAGGTATTATATTAGACTAAATACTCTTCATAAATACTTTTCATAAATACTTTTTTAATGTGTGTAATAATTATATGAGTACTAAACTAAATTCTGAGCGCATTATTGTACGTTTTGACAACCGCATTCATGCATCCAGAAGAGAATTTTGAGTAGCAAAAAAAAAAAACATTCTTGAAATGTTGTCTAAAATAATCACATTTGAAGATCTGTTATCTAAAAACGATTGAATTAAAGAAAGCTATAGCCCTATCAAAAAAAAAAAAAAGAATAATCCAATAGTTCAACATTTAGGAAATAAATTCAAGTCAATATCACTCTAATATATGTCCAACAAATACAGCTTTAAAAGCAACCGGCTGCTTGCTTAGCGACTGGAAACAGGGAACATGTTAGCTAGCTTTGTCTGAGAGACTCCAGGGAATCATTTGTTTTCACTTCAATTTGTGTACTGCCTAAATAAATAAGATAAAACATGTGTATTCATGAGATTTAAAAGTGCTGGTAGGTTGATTTCATAACCCTCAATATGAGCTGAGCAGCTAGTTGTTAACTGTCTCCATGCTAAAGCTAAGCTAAACTACAGCGGGGTGAAACCCCATATTTCATGGACAGATACAACGGTTGTTTTAAATCACCAAAATGATAAACTATAGAAATTCAGCAATAACAAATATTTGTATGTATTGGAAAATGTTCAGATCCAAATCACAACAAATCTCAAGAGTGCAAAGAAGCCTATCTCCAAACATTTGCTTTTAAGATTAGCTATTTGTGTTCATATTTGCATGTTGGAGAATGGTCTGATTCAAGTAAAGATGATTATAAATGTAGTCTACTGCAGTTTTAATCTTTTCGATTCATAATTGTGAATTGAGTTGAGACACACTGGTGCTTTCCGGTGAGGAAATGACAATGTAAGCTGGCTGTTTCTACTTCATGTCAGAGTTATGTTACTGATAGTCAACATAAAGGCCACATTTCCCAGAAACCTTGCTACTTCCTGAAACTGTAGTCAGTGTTTTCCTGTTTTTACTGCTGATAATACTCAAACTGCAGTGTAGTGTGTTCCCTATGTGCCGGGACTCCCCTTATATAAAATAGATTAATTGTTGCACTCTTACCTTTCTTTGGCCTCTTGTTGTCTCTTCCTTCCTTCTCCTCCTTCTCGTCTCGCTCCGTCCAGCGGCGTACCTGCTCTTCTCTCATCTTCAAGAAGAGGATCCTCTTCTGCTCCTCGCTGAGGGCCTCCAGCACCCCGGGCTCCACCCACATGTCCTCAAGGATTTTGGCCAGCATGATGCCTCTTCTCCCGGGTGTCAGAGACGGCTGTCAGCCCCTCTGTCTCTCTGAACAGTGGGTCGTGTTTCAGTGGTGGGGTCTGATCGCTCCTTTTTCCTGTTCCAGAGTCGGGTTCCCTTTTCTTTGAAGGATGTGGGATCAGGTGCGGTCTAACTGCTGGAGGTCACTGTAGTGTGCTTTGTCAGGTTCTCTTCCTCTGTGCTGTAGGAGTGTGTGTCGGCCTCTCTGGAGGTGAAGGTTCAGTGTGTCGACGGAGCTCTAAAGAGAGAGAAAGAAAGATTATATCTGCCGTATTGTTTAGTTCCCCTCCATTCAATCCTGCTCTGGCTGGCACAACACAACAGTCCCGAGGCAAATAAGCCACAACTTCAAACTGTGTGTGTGCGTGTGTGTTGGTGCATGTGTGTGTGTTGGTGCGTGTGTGTGCATGCAGTGTTTACCCTGCATACAGTAGGCAGCGAGAATGCCGCTGTGGTTTCAAACACTCAAATGCAAATAGGGGGCAGGTCCAGTATGTCAACACGCACACACATATACCCACACACACATAAAATACAGGGCGTAAATGACTGCATGTTATCTGGGGGTAACACACACAGATAGAGCTAAAAAAAGCGACAGTATAATTTTTCTCCTCTCAATTCAAATTCAATTCAGCTTGCTCTATTGGCGTGATGTTTGACATGGAGGCCTAGAACAATACCAATTATGTAAAAATAGTCATGTGATACTCGTTAATCAAGTTAAATAGATAAGGAAATAAGCAAATGAAATGAAGTAATCAGTTGGTATGTTGGTATTAATACAATTTCAATGTGATTTAACTTTAAATATGAAAGAAAAACCAAATAAAAAGACTACTTTTAATTGAATGATTATAACAAAAAATATGTAAGTAAGGGTCAACATGTCTTTCCCACAAACACACACACAAAACTACAACAGTTTTTAGCACCTTATCAACACGTGTCCCCGATCGACAGCCTGTCCAGTTAAGTATCTTATTCCCAAAGCTCTCAAAAATAAAATCCCAGAGAACAACCTCCACCTCCAACTGTGTGTGCACACAGAATAAGAGCTGCCTCCACCCTGAACAGACTTTTCAAAGATGTGGAACTGTGAGTGTCTGAGGGAGAGCCAATAGGATTTGTGTTTGTGATAAGAGTTCACCAATCTGCACATAAGGGGAAGACCTATATGACGGTAAATCAGTAGAGGCTGGCAAAAGTGACGTATCGCCCTTAAAGATAGTGTTTCAGGTGTGGCAGCCATTAATCATAGAACTATACTAAACCACTACACCTAATAATTGGTTATGAGTCTAACCGAGCCAGAAAGCAATTATATCTACCTCTGAAAGCAAGACAGGACTGAATGCAAATAGCCTATTGTGAAAAACAAACAAACATTGATTTTAAATTCTATGTCTACAAAAAATATGACTTTAATAGAAGTAAAGAACATGGAGGGAGCAGCTTGCTTTGAATAGATATATAAGAATACCAACAACTAATTATTTGTGGCAATCAAAAAAGTAGCAGCTCAAAAACCTAATACATCTAAAACTTTATCCAAACCTTAGCTAAACTCGCTGTTATTTGTATGTACATGACAGTTTAACCGCGTAATTAGTCCTAAATCAACTCTAAACAGCATATTTCAAGTCTCTTTTCAAGGCTTCTCTGAGTGATCCATGTTATGGTCATTGTCTGCAGGGTGTGTTTTCATTCTTTCCCAATGTAAGAGTTTCAGACTGTGATTAAGAGCAATGCAAATACACTGGAACTGACTTGAAGGTTTACAGCCCACTCAGTGGCATATTAATCAATATTTCTCGGAAACAATCACAGCTCCTATAATTAACTATACATTTGCACAAGGGTATGGCATCCCAACGTGAACAAATGAGACATGAGCATCCTAAAAGACATCACACAGAAAAAATATTCTGCTATACAAATGTAGAGGTCTGGCTCAGTGCCTGATGTGCAAATAGCTCTTGGATTTCATCCTCCCTCTGACCACACGCTAAGAAAAGAAAGAAAGAAAAGCAGAGAGAGAGGAGAGTATGTGCAGAGCATACTGAGAGAAAAGCTTGAAAAGTCTCTCAGTGTGAGAAAACAGTGGCCGTTTCACAGCGACAGAGGAGAGACAAATGAACTTAGACGGCCCGTAGAATGGCAATCACAACAAAGACAGAAAAAGAAAAGAGAGACACTTAACAGAGGAGGGAAGGTGGACTCACTCAGTGGCTGCCAGCCGGTCGCATCTCCAGGCACTGCTCTGAGTTTCAGCTCCTCTCCGAGTGTGCTATGATGTTTGAGTGACGTGTGCCTTTGTGTGTGTGTGTGTGTGTGTGTGTGTGTGTGTGTGTGTGTGTGTGTGTGTGTGTGTGTTTGTGTGTGTGTGTGTTTGTGTTTGTGTGGGATCAGAGCAGTCGTCAGCAGCAGCAATGGTATGCAGGCTCGACTCTGTTGTGCTGCATTTCTACTGAATAGCAGTGGGACGGCCTGACATCACAGCTTTTTTATCTCCTCCCTCATTCCTTTACTTTCTCAGTCTTATCTCACTTACAATTCAAACAAGTTTCAAGTTGGTTTAATTATATCAAGTTAAATGTTTCACCTTCTTTATCTGTTGCTATAAATAACTTCATGTTGATCATTTTCTCCCTTGTGAGTCTGTTTAGCTGCGTTTAAGGACACAAGGAATGTAATTTCCCCTGACAGGCTCTGTAACCTTTAGTAGTAGCGTAGGATTTTTCTGACTTTATAAAACTGACAGTCTCTGTATAGCTGCTGTGTTTACCCTCCCCCTTCTTTCTTTTACTTCCTCCAGGACGTCCTGCCACCGTATCAAACCGTTAATCACAACACCACATGTGCAGGAAGGAATCTGGATATTTATTCCACTGTATTTTTCCGTCAACAGGTTGTTGACACTTATCATGGCTGCAAGAGCTCATCGTTTTGTGGTTGGCTCAGATGATTCCAGATAACTGGCCTAAATGTCAGTCATATGCTTCTGAGGAATTATAGCTATTAGCTAATAACCATACAGTCATCCATGCCGATGACTAACCTGTCTCAGATTGTTACAGACCTGTCAGGGCAGTCCAGGTGTGACACACTGACAGTGTTTACAGGAAATAAAACCTTGTTGTAAATACAATTGGCACATTTTTCACTTACATTGTGTTTTCACTTGGTTAAGTGGCCAAGGGTTAGTTAGGTAACAGGAAAATGTTGGTTTCTTGGACAGAACTTTGAATTATGACACAGATTATCGTAAAATACGTTTTAAAATTGAGAGAAAAACGCTGTAGGCCTACGCTTGACTGTGCTGTATGCGGGTAGTCGTACATTTAACATTTTACTTTATTTTCAGCCGAACTTTAGAGCACTCACTAAACACTCTTCAGGTCACACTTTTAAACTTTTTTTTCCCCCATTTATAATAAGTACCACGTTTTGTCCTATATTATTTGGTAATTATGGAACAGTAAAATATAACGTCACCAATTTATGTAGTTAGCAAACAGAATCAGTAAGTTAGCATGAAGCTATCTAACATTAGCTAACTAACATCGAGCTAATAGTAGCTAACATTAGTATCATGATGTTTATTGTAATCCTTTTTAAACTACAACTTCACAGAGTAGGAAACATTATGATGAAAATAATGTTGTGTAACCGCTTTTTAAAATTGTAGACATGATCAGATTAGGCTTTATATGATAGGTCAGTCATAAAAAGTAATAAAGAGTGAGTATGAATATATCCACTTTTCTCAAAAACACAACTTCTGTTCTGACTATGATAACCAACGAATGCACGCTGTCAAAAAGTATTTAAAAAAACTAAAACATAATCCAAACCGATTTGTGGTTTATTTCAGTTGGAGTGAAGACAACAATAAGTCATCAGTTCAGTGAGATGCACCCTAAACTGCCACTGCACTTTGCGTTACGCAAAATGAAACCAAAGCTGTCATCAGTCAATAGAGCTGGGTTTCCACCAAAAGAAGTTTTTCAGTGATACCAGACACTCAGTTTGTCTGTGGTATCAGGGTAGAGAGCTCAAGGTCTGCAAACACATGAATACACATAGTCTTGTTCTGCTGTTTTGTCAGGACCATTATGTAGACAATTACCACTCCTTTAGTCTTTGAATTTAACTTTTAACCCCAAATCTTAACCTTAATTAAGCAACCACCTCACTTGGCCTCATTCCAACCATGTATTGTAACTACAATATATAGATTTCTCTCAAAAATCACAAGTAAGTTGGTCAAAGTAGAAACATTTAAGTTGATTTAAATGCTTACTCTTACATTCATGTTGTTCTGATAATGTAGTTCTTAACATGATAAAAGGATGAGCATACATATGCAAACACATAATGTGTTTTCCTCTTAGGTAATGGTCATATAATGGAAAAATGTGTTTGTGTTTGTGTATTCATGTATATGTTGTGTGCACATAATGGCACTTATCAGACTTAAAGCCACACCTTTTGTATTCTAAGTGCTATTAACAATCATTACCAGGACATATTTTCCCATCTAACCCTGTCTGTCACGGTCTTACGGTAAGACTCTTACCTTTATCTTCCCTTTGCATGGCACACCTTGGGAAATTCCCAGCAGTAATCAAGGCATTGTCTCTGATTCTGATTCCGAGTCCACGTGGAGGGGATTAGACATGTGGTCAAACGGTAATTAATTACGCATGCAGAGCCCCCTCTGCAGGAGGAATGGGACATTGCAAGTCAATAGGGATCCCAGTGGCGTAGTCAGGAATGGAGTGAATATTTAACAACTATTTGGAAGCCATGAGAGGCAAGTGAGATTTATTCTGATAAAAAAAGTTGTTACAGTGTTTTCATAACTTAATTTATGCCTTTTACCTTTTTTAATGTGAAAACAAGGGGGAAAAATCCCTTGCTAAAAACCTTTTTTTTTTACCAAATGTGACTATATTTTTTATGTGTGTAACACGGTATGAAAAAGGTATGTAGATCAGACTTAGAAAATGGATAAAAAAAAATTTTCCACGCTTCCGTGAGATGTTTGTAGTCATAGTTCAAAAATAAAGAAGCAACTTGATTTATTTATGATTCTATTTATGAATCTTGAACTACCTATGACTCGTAAATATAGGATAGGTAAGAATAGTCACCTAATTTAAAATGAATGTATTCTTACTATATGTATTTGCCGCTAATGTTATTATTATTATTAATTACATTTGTATGTTATTGTATAGTTTAAACATTTTCAACTTGCGTAATGCTTGACACTGCTACTATCTAGAGTATCTACCTACCTATCTATCTATCTATCTATCTATCTATCTATCTATCTATCTATCTATCTATCTATCCATCCATCCATCCATCCATCCATCTATCTACCTACCTACCTATCTATCTATCTATCTATCTATCTATCTATCTATCTATCTATCTATCTATCTATCTATATTACATTATTGCCTTAGCAGGATCATCTAGCTCTGTTCTTCAGTGTCTTTTGGGGTAATTTGACCAACACACAGTTAAAAACATCGTCCATGACCTCCAACCTCTAATATTGAGCATGCATCAAAAGACAGAAACTAAGCAGAATCTAATATCTCTGTTTTCTGCTGAGACAAAATCTGCATAATCTATTTCATCTATCTATCAGTGTCTCCATGCTGTTTCTAATTTACTGTCTAAATACCAAACAAAGATGAGAATGAAATGAAGTCCCAAGTCAGTTCTCTCTTTTAACTACGATATTGAACTTCCTATAAGGCCGTTGGAGGCATAATTCAACAATATGGTGAGGCAACATTTCCAATTCTAACTATTTGTATTCCAACATGTTTTCCCTTCAACCGCTCCATGTTTAATGCATGGCCTGACATGGAGCCTGCTCCGTAAAGAGGATGTGCATTAGCATGGCTTCACATGAGAGAAGCTTTTGGTTAAACCGACCGCAAAGTATTGCTTTAGTCCCCAAAGTAATTTAACTGGCAGTACAAGCTGTGCTAGAGCGTGCACCCTTGGGTGTTTGATATAACATGCCACCATGATACATATTGTATCATAATTTGCATAATGAGCTGAGTTGACATCATTACACCATCGGCACATATATAGCCATATAAGCACCAACTGTACATATTCATGTCATTTTACTGTAATTATTGTTTGTATCAAGTGGAAATTAATTTCTGTATTGCGTGTGAGTATCATCAGGGAAGTTATTTCAGTAAAAATCACTTTTCCACTGGGGCAAGGACAAGGGTCATGTATCAGAGAGAGACACATTTGAATGTTCAGTATGTTATATACTTCTCTTGAATAAATCTAGCACAGAGAGTTTGATTAGGTTTTTTAAGTATGTTAAAGGAACCCCAACATTGTGAGCACAGGGTGAATCAACATATTTATTTAAATATCATTTTATTGATTTCAAAATGATCCTCTAGGTTGTATTAGGTTTGCTTTGAAGTACCAACCTTTAAACTGCTGTGATAGCAGTGTAAAATTATCGCAGCTCTGAATATTTTTTAACTGTCCAAGTCTGTTCACATTTGATTTTCCATTAACCAGTCATCAAACAATGCCAGAGTCCACACCATGTTCCCAGGAATCCAATGTTTTGTGCTCTCCATGATATAGTAATTCTGATTTAAAAAGTACTCCATGAGGTTTTCTGGTGCCGAAAGCTTCAGTGCTTTCTTTGAGGGGCACAGCTGACTTTAAATTGAACAGCTTTCTGACCGTTTTGACAGAATTAGATCCAAAGATGAGAGCATCATCAGTGATCTGCTGGCGTCCTTAGCAGCAATCCCATACGCAGTCTGCTATCGGAATTCACAGACTGAAAGATTCCAAATGGACCAATCAGAATCAAGTAACCAACTCAGTTTTGTATTAAGTAAATTAATAAAAAAGAAGACAGACAGTTAGCATCTTTCCTTCTCTTGCGCTGTTAACTTCTTATTGTTCTCTTTTTTTCTTTTCTTTATTGTGGACAGTTTAACCATCATGAATCCAAACTTTCATGCTCTCCACAAAAATGAAAATGAATATTGAAAAAGTATTCTATGGTGTTTTCTGTTGAATAAAAATATTGTTTGTCTTCTACAGCTGCAGATTGATATGACTGCAAATAGTCCATTGATCGTTCTTAGCAAAGGTCTGGTTAGCGATAATTAACAGACCTCTGGAATGTCCAAATGGACCAATCATAATCGAGTATTTAACCAAGACTTTAATAACGCCTTGTGCTTTTTAGTCTTGTTTCAGATATTTTAATACTATCTTTCAAATGGCATATGTTATAGCTCATCAGAGGGAAACAAGTGTCCGACTCCCCCTCGTGTATCAAAATGTCCTGAAACTTTTCAACAGTCAGTCCACACACACACACACACACACACACACACACACACACACACACACACACACACACACACACACACACACACACACACACACACACACACACACACACACACAACCTTTTTTTCCCAATCTCAGTGCTAAGTGCAAGTAGTCACACAGGTGGCAACGACGGATGCTATAATGAAGACCCTCCCCCTCCCTGCCATTGTCACGTGAAGGGATGTGTGTCATTATAACCCGCTTTTTCATGCCTGTGGATATAATGACCCAGATTGACACACACATACATAGCGACACGTTTTCCCCCCCACAAACACAAGTGCTGATATATTGGGTCCCCCTGTTCTTCAGTATAGTAATGAATGCTGATGAGGTAGTCAAGGGAATCACAGGAGTCCAAGGCGAGCAGCTAAATAATGATGTCCACACTGACGGTAGCAATGAGGTTTCCTTTACTGAATCTGTTGCAATCAGGCGAGACCAGGGAGAGATACATTACAGATAGTGCCTCAGTGCTACAATGTCTGCTGTACTACCTTTCATTAATGTGATAAATGAACAGAATACATGTTTTTTTATGGTGCTATCAAGTATCCATCTAGAACAGTTTTTTTTATTTTTTTTATTACTAGTGACCTTGTGGGTAGACTATGCATTTAACAACTGGACAGCTTCCTACTGTTAGTAAACATGCAATAAAACAATGGTATAAAAAAACTTGAAGCAGGGGAAAACAGCTAGCAGGATATTCAATAATAGGCCTATGAACACCTTTCCAACAAACTAAATGACTTGATATATGATGATTATTTGATCCCTATCCAACAGTAATGTAAAACAACAAACTGGGGTTTGAGGGAAGTAACATTAAGAGCCATCCCCTGGGTTTTGCCAATGTACATGTGCCTTTAACCTGCATTTATTTTAATTATCCTCTGATTGCAAAAATAAGTCTTACTTGATTTGTTACCTTAGTTTATCTTCTTTTACAATACCGCATGATGTCCATTTTCCAAATAATATTCAAATTTAGAGTAAAATAGACAGTAAAGCAGGATACGCTTCAGGGCGTGGCTGACTTAGACATATTATATGTCCCGTTAAAGTCTATCATCGTGTATCTATTGTTTGTGAAATATTGACTGGGTGGAAGGATAAAATGGTGTAAACCGCGTTTTGATTATAGACAGAGCCCAGCCACTGTTTGTCCGTGCTTCAACTTTTTATGCTAGGCTAAGCTAATCACCGCCTGGCTCTTTAGCTCCTTACATAACTTACACAAATGAGAGTGGTTGTGTCAGTGTTGTGATGTTACTCTCAGAAAGAATGGAAACAAACAGACAACACAAAGCTACCGTACCTTGTGAAGTTGATAGTTGATATGGTAAATGTATTGCAAACAGTTGCTTTGAATCAATCCAGCAGCTCCGTGGTAATTATTTTCAGTTCTGTTTCTAGCCACTTGAAAAAAGGTCAAATATGTTCTCCCCTTTACAGTGAGTTTTTTTATTTTATTTTTTTTACTGAAAACTGAATCCAAACAGTAACATTGCAGGCCAGCAAACCAAAAACAATTGGCTGTAAGACACTATAAATGCTTTTTGCTATATGGGACAACCTTAAAATGATTTGTGACGTGATTCATTCAATATGAAAATGTTGATTATTGCAGCTTACATAAAAACTATTTCCTCCAAACGCATTTTATACTTAGTATAAGTTAAAAACACATTTTCTGGGTCTTTTTGCTTTCTTTAAAGATTTAACTGGTAAACATCTCTTGTCATTGCTGAAAAACAACTCCTCGAATGTCGTAATGGGAGGTCTGATTTGTGATCATGCCATTTGTGTTCATCTTCAGCTGTGAATCTGTCCACACACAAACATTACTTGAATATGAAATATCAGATGCACACATGCGTTTACACAATAAAGAACATTTTGCTGTGAAGTCCTCTGATCAAAATCAAAGACCCTCCATGTGCACACTTACTGCAGTGTGTGTTGTAAATGTGTCCAAATGCTTCCTGTGTGTGTGTGTGTGTGTGTGTGTGTGTGTGTGTGTGTGTGTGTGTGTGTGTGTGTGTGTGTGTGTGTGAGAGAGAGAGTGTATGCCCCAGCTGTCTTGCAGAGCTCCCTGTTGTTTGCCCTGCCGTGGCAGACAGAGCCAACGCTGTAAACTCTGTGGATCGATGTTCGTTTGGAGGATTTCTCCATTTAATTCCGACTCAGTCAGCAGCACCTCATCGTTTTCCGTGTGAGTGTGTGCACACCGGAGTGCGCGAAAATGTGCTCTTGTGTGTGCACATTTGTATCTCTATCTTCAAATTGAGTTATCCGTGTGAGCATGTGCAGAGGAATTCTGCAGGAGGTCTGAATGTGTGTGGATGCTAACATCCATGTGTGTATTTCAGTCACCTACATACACACACACACACACACACACACACACACACACACACACACACACACACACACACACACACACACACACACACACACACACACACACACACACACACACACACACACACACACACACACACACACACACACACACACACACACACACACACACACACACACACACACACACACACACATGCAAAAACACATACACACACAACCACACAAAGAGGTAGGAGTCTTGCAGCATGGACTAAAGACACACACACACACACACGCACACACACACACACACACACACACACACACACACACACACACACACACACCATACCATCATCTGTCTCGCACCTCCCCCTTGCTTTGATTATGCTCACAATGCTATTACTTGAGCACACCAACATCAGCATATTGATTTATCTTCCACATTACCTGCTTTCATTTAATATGCTAACACACATGTAAGCCCATATAGTGATTGCACATTAGAGCACACATGCAGGTAAATGCATGAAAGCACTCGTACACAAACACACTCTGATACCACAGCCGCACACATTAACACACTTATGTGCACCATCACCGGAGACCACCCATCCCAACAAACCAAAACGCAAGCTGTTAGATTTTCTCCTCATCACTTACCTCCCCCTTCCCTCCCTCCCATTGTCACGTCAGGGATTTCCAGTGTCCCCAACACGTTGCCGCCGTCACGGCCCCGCAGATGTCACTTAGCTGCACACCCACCTCTTCATTTCTGCATCCATCCATCCCTCCTCCTCTCATGGGACACGGAGGAGGGACAGAACAGGGAGCAGTGAGTGCATAAGGGTGTGTGTGTGTGTTTGTGTTTGTGTGTGTGTGTGTCTACAGAGGGGGAAGGGATCCGGGCAGGTTAATGAATTAGTAATTAGGATTGACGTTATGTCTGCAGTGGGTTTCCCCCAAAAACTCTCTCCGGTCATCTGTTTATCCTCTGAACTCTCTTTGTCATCTTCAACCCTCCCCTCCCCTCCCTGTCTCTCGCCTCTCCTTGCATAACCCCCCTCTACCTGTCTCACTTCGGGCCTCGCCTCTCTAACCTTCTCCTCCCCTTGTCTTCAAACACACACCAGGTTCTTTTGTTCTGTCCACATCCTCCCTCTAGCTTCCTGCATCTCTCTTCTTCTTCTATCCTCTCTCCCTCCTTATCTCTTGCCAGCCACTCCCATCCTCCTCTGTCTTCTTTTAATGTGCTATTGGTCAGGTGGAGACCACTGGAGTGGAGGTTGAAGTTCTCAATCCATGCTGGCGTTACATTAAAGCTGGGCACTTCTCTGCATTATATCCAAGACCAATGAAGAAAGCACCCATTAGAGTTTGGGCAGTAGATAATGCAGAGCCATATGTGTGATTGCATACCACTGCTGTGCTTCTGTTTATGACCTTGAGGTAAACCCATAAAAGGGTACTCTCAAATCACTGTGTGTTTTTAAAGAAAATACAAAAGGCTTACAGTTGATTTTACTTGTTCTGGTTTAACATAATAGAGATGAGTTAGAGTGGTTAAGCAGATTGAAAGAGAGTGACAAATAGGTGGTGGTTATGTGCTGGTTCAGTGGAAGAAATGTCCTCTGGGCTTTATCAAGGGCAGAGTGGAAAGAGTCTAATTTATGTTGGCTGATAACATGGACTGCTTGTCTTTCATTAAAGGGGCCCTATAATTAACATTTTCAGGTTAACTTTTGTATTTTGTTCCTCTACTGTGACATGTTTCCTTGCTTTAATGTTCAAAAAGCTCTTTATTGTTGTCATACTGCCTGTGCTGCAGCACCTATTTTCCCCCTCTGTCTGAAACCAGAGCCCAGTCTGCTCTGATTGGTTAGCTGGCAGGCTCTGTTAAACAATGTGTTAGAGCGCTAGCCAATAGAAGCGCAAGTGTTACATAGTGATGTCATTACGTTAAGGAAGTAAACAAAGGAGTTCAATGGAGGCGTTTCAGGCAGGGTTTGGGAGAGAAACTCCCTTTCGAGAGAACACAGGGATTTTAGCCTTTACAGACCAATTTTTGTGTTGCCATCAAACAGCATCAACTTACTGTCATCATAACACACATATCATCCATCATTTGCTATTTGAAAGCATAAGATGTTTTTAAACCTTGTTAATCACTGTCTTTCAGTAAAAAAAAGAAGCAAAACCCCGAACCATTTCCAAGCCTCAAGGTATGTTTATAAATATCAACACACAACATAATGCACCGACTTTTAATAACTGATCATATATGTTCTGAAATTGTCAGCTAACAACTAACTGAAAGCTATTCATCTTTATTTTCCAGCCAATGGATTGTCTTCTGTACTGTGGTTAAATTAGTGTTATTTCCCTTTTGGATATAGGCTGTTATTATTGTGTGCCACAACGGAATGAGTTCTGACAGTTTCCCTTCCTCACTAGCAACTTTAGAAACGAGGATCAGCGGAAAATACTGTTGATACCACAAGTAATGAGTGTCTTCTGTGGTCAGACAAACTGTGATTTCCGATTGCAACTATTTGACTGAGACAGTGTATTTTTTTGTGAAAACTATTCAGTCTCAAGTCTCCTCTTTAATAAAGCTTAAAAGGAGGGCTGGCTCAGACTTGCCTTTTTTATTGTTCTTGTCATATTGTTTTGCCCACTTCTTCTGAAATGGGGTAATGGTGTTCCAACCGAAGAAATGGCTACCTGCTTATGTCGATGAGCCAGCTCCTTATAATGAATGCTGGTAACAAGCATTCATTGGGAAATTTGAATAAAACTTTGCTTACTTAATGTAAGCACTTACTAAACTTTAAGTGACAGTCTCAGTTACAGTGACTTCTTGAATTTGAACGCATTTGATTGGGCAAAATTACTTTTTAAGATATGTGCTGTATTGTGTGTATAGCATTTCTAATTTATATAAAAGCAGGCTATTGACTGTTCATTGGGTCATGTTTTCCCTGCACACATCAAATTCCTGTCTTAACCAAACTTCAGCATGTCCAATGCACTTCCTCGATATGACAGCTTCAGGACTTTAGACCTTGGACAGGACTATTTGACTGTCTGTAAATCATCAGCATGATACGTTTTTCTGGTCAATTCCCAAACCTTTATGCCAATAAAATGTGTTCCCAATGTTAGTGTCTGGGTAAATAACTAAATGCAAAGTCATATTATAACCCATTCTGTTGAGGACCTCCTCAATACCTTCTTTAGGCATCCCAGGACCTCAGTAAGTTTGGGAACACCTTGACATCATTTGCATCCATAAAGTTAAAGCCTAACCCATTTTAATGTTTTTATAATGCAGTCTAGGTCTGGGTAGTTATATCACCAGAGGTCAGAAAGGAAGGACTTGTGTCAACACAACTGTCAGTGCTAATCTTCACTACAGGGTACAGTGTTTGATATCAACAGGCCCTGGAGACACGTCCCGTTAACACAGCGCGAGGTGAGTGATGTGCTCTCGAGCGGTCCGAGGAACGGAATTACAATGTCTTTGCTACCATTGAAATACAGAGAGGCTCCACAAAGAGGAGGAGAAGGGGAGGACGCCTCCGTGCATCCGTCCATTCATCAAAACATTCAGTAACCGCTCTCCGCCGCCTGGACCTGCCGCGCGAGCCTTGCAAAGAGGCGCGAGACAAACACAGCGAGCATCGGCGGCGACAGCAGCCGTGAACAACAGTCGCACGCGCATACCGGTGAGAGGGGGGGGGGGGGGGGGCAGCTGTGGGAAGGACGCTCAGCGTGGAGAGAAAAGAAAGCCCGTCTGTCAGTGTTAGTCCCCGGTGTGGATACAGAGAGGGGAACACCGTCAAACTGCTTTCCAGCCGCAGACTGAACGCGTTTTACTGGTGAGTGGAGAAACGACACATTGGTGTTTAAACTGTTTTCATTTTTAAGCTAGTAGGAATGTGTTTGCGCTTAAAGAAATGTGTATTTGATCGGCAATTATAACGATAACGAAGCCATGCAGCTCATGTATTTCAGTTTACGAGTGAAAAGAGCATTTCTCATGGATGCTGCTTTGAGGTTTCGTGTCCTGGTTTCTTGCGACCCAAAATGCACAGGCTGCAGGACAGCTGTGTTTGTGGGGCTAATACAGGCTGAAATACATGCACCGTGCGGGCCGTGGGATTGTATGGAGGTGTGTGTGTTTCTCTCTCCCTCTCTCGGCACCCCCCGAGAAGAGAAAGAGAAAAGCGTTTCCTTTCCGCTTTAGGAGGACAAGTCGGTCTTGAAACTGGACCAAGGTTTATTTTAGAGGAAAAGAAAGGCACCGGCCTCAATTGAGCTTGAACCGTGTCTCCCAGTCATCCTGTTGTCATGGTTACTGGCTCGAGGAGGCTGGGAGAACATGGCTGTCTCGCGCTGGGCTCTCTCTCTCTCTTACTCACTCTCTCTCTCTGTCTCTCTCTCTCTCTCTCTCACACACACACACACACGCACGCGCACACGCACACGCACGCGCACACGCACACACACACACACACACACACAAACACACACACATACACACACATAGGCCTGTCACGATAATTAATTGTGTTGGACGATACATTTTTTCTGGAAATTATTGCGATAAACGATAATATTGTCGGCACCGTTTTAAGACCATTTTAGACATAATGATAATATATAATAATTCAAGTACATCCTTTCAAACATAACTTTTTATTGAACATTCAACATTGCAAATGAAATGTGAAATAATATTAAAATATATAAATTAATAAATAAAACAAATTAATTAAATTATAATAAATTAATTAAATCACACAACCAAAACAATAAATTCAATAGAGTCAGGCTGGAAAACAGAGCTCTCTCTCTCTCATATATATATATATATATATATATATATAAATAAATAAATAAATATGAGCACACATTATCTCACAAGCAAAAAAAACCTCCTTAAAACAACAGTCAAGTGTACAGTCCACTGTCAAAGACCCAGATGCCTCAACAGGCCATATCCAAATCTGTTTTTCTAAGTTTTCGAGCAAGGAACACCAACATGTTTGCATTGTCGGGCGGGGGCTCTCCATCTCCAGCTGCCGTGTTTGCTCCCAGATGGAAAAACGGAATGGGGTGGTTGTGTTTTAGGTAGTTTAAAATGCGTGGTATTGCCTGCTTTTGTCGCTACCTTTTTTAAACCAATGCGACACACCGCCCGGCTCATTCAAGTCCGTAGGTTCGCCTTGTTGATTTGGTTTGAATCCAAAATACTGCCACACCGGAGAATCGAGATGTGTCGTTAGGTTTTGTAACCAATTCCATTTCACTTTAAATTCCCCGCGAGTAAGTCACACATTGTCTCCCGCTTGTCGCTATATTATTAATTTGGCTGCTGCACGTGCACGCGGAGTGTCCTGACCTGGCTGTGTGTCAGCCCCGCCCCTCATAGCGCGCCTGACAGCCACAGCGCTCCAGGCTAAAATGCTGGTCACATCTTTATGTAAACGGCAATTTATCGAGCTCAGAAAAGTTATCGAGTCCATTTTTATTTATCGTACGATAAGTCAATTTATCGATTATCGCGACAGGCCTACACACACACACACACACACACACACACACACACACACACACACACACACACACACACACACACACACACACACACACACACACACACACACACACACACACACACACACACACACACACACACACACACACACACACACACACACACACACACACCCACACACAAAATAAGCCTTGTCTGTCTGCTGATGGTTTATGTATTTTTAAGTTATATGGAAAAAGCACTGGGCACATATAGTATACTCATTATATATTTTACATTTCTACGGGTGTCCTATTGCCTTGTTAAGGGTATAGTTGAAACCCCCATATGAATTAAATACTGACGAAAGATCAGATCATAAATGGCCTATACCATAAAGAACCATAACATCTAAGTATTCCTAAAATATTATAGAAAAAGCAATTTGTTCACACTTTAAGACAGAGCATCTTAGACTTATAATATCTGTGACTCAAGATGTGGGTGGCTTCTTTTAAACAGGTGTTTAATAGCAGCTTATTTTTCAAGCAAAGTCACTAGTATCTTAATAATAGACATTTGCATGTCTAGTCTAGATCCATTGTAATTCATCCCCCCTGATACAAGTGTGGGCTCTCCAAGGCAAAGTGCAGCTCTCTCCAATGTAATCATCTCGAACTCAAGGTGTCAGACATCCAGACAGCAGCAGCAGCAGCAGCAGCAGACAAGTTATTTATCCCGCCTCCTCCTTGATCTCTCTCTAATTGTCATTCTCTGTGTATTATCTCTGTAAGATGACTTTATTTTCTTTTTTATTTACAACAGTATGACAAAACTTAAAAGTGCAGTTAAAAAGAAAATATTCCTTGAAATCATTAAATGTGTAGATTAGATAAATATATCATATACATATTTACACAGTATATATAATAATTAAATATAATATTTGGAATACACAAAAACTGAGTAATGCTTCATTTATATTAACACTGAAGAAATAAAAACATGGAGTTTTGCAAATCATTCAGATCCCAGGGATTGAATGATGTGCATGCTTGTGTGTGTGTGTGTGTGTGTGTGTGTGTGTGTGTGTGTATGTGTGTGTGTGTGTGTGTGTGTGTGTGTGTATGTGTGTGTGTGTGTGTGTGTGTGTGTGTGTGTAGGAAAAAGTGAATTTGCATGACCAAATGGATATGCCCATGGAAAAACAAGAGAAATCACCACATTACTGTGAGCATGTATTTAGATGTAAGCGTTTAGAGTGACACAATGCGAGTGAAGGGTTGACCTTGACTGCATAGAAGTGACATATTGGGGTGATTTGGGAGCTGGCTGGATGTTACGCTCCAGTAGGCTGATGGTGGCGGCTACTTGCAGGCTCTGTGGTCATGTGACGTGTAGGGGAGCAGGCTAGGAAAACACCCTGGACTTCTTCCAAATCCACATTATTCAGCTTTCCTGTCCCAGGCTAATGACCGGGAAATTATTTTTCGATCCCCTCCGCCTGCATCTGCGCTTGTAACACAACAGCATTTTTGAAAGGTGACTCTATCCCCTGCTGCAGCGTGTGTGTGTGTGTGTGTGTGTGTGTGTGTGTGTGTGTGTGTGTGTTGGCTGCATTGCCAGTGCTTCATCCAGGCTGGATATTATAAACAGGGTCAGTAGGTCATTTATAGTAGTGACTGCAGTTGTCTTTCTTTCTGATAGACAGAAGAATAGAGGAGGAGGGAAGTCCTTAGTATTCAGATCTGATTAGCATCCAGCTGATAGCTTCATAAATTCATTTGGATTGCTAATTAGCTCTTTATGAAAACTACTTAGAGGGCTGTTCTTGCTGGTTAAGGTGTCTATAATGATATATTTGGCTGGGATTGAAAGCATTTCATTTGTCAGATTATTTACATTTGAGAAGAGGAGGTAATGAACTCAATGCCACAGCTGTGGTGAAGCATCAGCAATGTGTCCTTCATGCCACTTGTCTACACTGTGACGGTGCTTTTCAGTAAGAAACCCTCAAAGTGGCACGCAGCACAAACAAATGAACAGCACAAATGTTTTTTCGTTAATTGAATGCGGGCAGCTCTACAAACATAATGAGGTCAGACAGGTTAAAAGTGGTCAATTGGCTGCATCCTCCGCCACTTTAACTCACTAAAAGGTGGTGTAGGGATGCCCAACATGAGTGTCTGCAGGCAGAGTCTGCTTTCAATCATGCTAAACAATGCGGTAGATGGATGGATGGATAGATAGATAGATAGGTAGGTAGGTAGGTAGGTAGGTAGGTAGGTAGGTAGGTAGGTAGGTAGGTAGGTAGGTAGGTAGGTAGGTAGGTAGGTAGGTAGGTAGGTAGGTAGGTAGGTAGGTAGACAGACAGACAGATATACAGGTAGATTGTTAGGTAGATAGATAGATATATGGATAGACAGACAGATATACAGGTAGATAGGTAGATAGATAGATAGATAGATAGATAGATAGATAGATAGATAGATAGATAGATAGATAGATAGATAGATAGTAGGTAGGTAGATAGATAGATAGACAGACAGATATACAGTTAGATTGGTAGATAGATAGATAGATAGATAGATAGATAGATGCATAGACAGACAGATATACAGGTAGATAGATAGATAGATAGGTAGATAGTAGGTAGGTAGATGGATAGAAAGATAGACAGATAGATAGACAGATAGATAGATAGATAGACAGATATGTAGGTAGGTAGGTAGGCAGGCAGGCAGGCAGGCAGGCAGGCAGGCAGGCAGGCAGGCAGGCAGGCAGGCAGGCAGGCAGGCAGGCAGGCAGGCAGGCAGGCAGGCAGGCAGGCAGGCAGGCAGGCAGACAGACAGACAGACAGACAGACAGACAGACAGACAGACAGACAGACAGACGGATAGATAGATAGATAGGTAATAGATAGACAGATAGAGAGATAGATAGATAGATAGATAGAGAGGTAGATTAAGGTGATAAGGGATTTTTACACAGAAGACAAGTCTATAATATGATGTTGAGAATGTAATTGAATCACTTTGAATAGCAATATTGCAAATCATATCATGTTGTTTCAGCAAACCAGCAACATTCTTCCCTATTGCTCTGTGCTTCTGTTAAACTCTCAGGGAAGCCTGGGTAATCTTCTCCACTGCTCCACATCCCGCCATAGTGTCGCTCCAGCATACTCGATACTTTTAAAGTCGCAAAAGTTTTCAGTTATTAAATGTTTCTGTATTTAACTGGTATGAGCGATGATGAAAGAGCTTTTGAACATACAAAATTAAGGCTAAATTGGGGAGCAAAATATACTTATACCGCCGTTATGGTATTATAAACATTATGTCTGCCCAACTAAAGTTTGTGTGTGGAGAGACACTGTCTTTGTACTGGGTTACCAGGCACAAATCTGTTATTAAGTATTTGCACCAAAAGAACAATCAGCAAATGACTCAGCCAATCGCAGAAATTATATGAAACTGGGTTTAGCCTTTGTTGCATTACATAGATTTGAAGGTTGGAGGTTGGAGATAGAGAGGATGACACCATGATGAATAAAGAGAACTGGAAACAACATCCAATCCAATCCTGCTCTCGGCTCAGTCGAATGAATGGAGCGAAAATAACTCTCGATTGAGCTTTTAGGGCATTATACAACCTTAACCACCTAATGATTTAAATCAGGACCATCAAAATGTCGATATATCTCAATAAAATGTATACGTCAATTTACAAATTTACAGATAATGTAATGTAAAAAGTATTTTTGAGCCAAATAATCCTGATGATCACAGTTTGTCCACTGCGGAAATGTGCTTTATTGCCCAGTGCATTTCCTGGGGGCTTATCTGACACGTGTAAAGGGACCAAACGCTGGATTTGAACCAGCTTGGATGCAAAGGGGACAAGCCACACTTTTGAAGATGTATCATTTGGAACGTTATGATGCAATGCAGCAGCTGGATTTAGTTTTTAGAGGACCTGCTCCCTCTCAGAAGTGTTTCTTTATTTTAAAAGCCTCTATTCTGATTATCTCAATATTGTTTCTTTGGTTTCTCTCTGCCCATACAGACCAGTCAGGCTTATCGCCAGAGGGTCCCAGTGGACTGCAGCTCCGTGTCTCAGGATCAATCAATTATAATGTGTATCTATGTGCACGCTTTTTGAGGTGTTTGTGTGTGTCAGAGAGTGTGTGCGCTTGTCTGAGTGAGACAGGCCGAGAGATAGAGAGTTATATAAAAGGCACAGGAGGCAGAGAAGAGCTATTTAATGGCGACTTGGCCTTTTATCCAACATCATCCTCACTGGATTGGCGGCTTATAAGCCTGGATGGACATGTGTGTCAGATGTGTGTCTGTGTGTTGTGCACATGATTGACGGATGGTCCGATCGCAATTAAAGGAAATTGATAAGGTTTAAGGGCCCCAGTGTTCTGCTGACAGAAATGGAATGCAATAAGTCTCTTCCATTGTACACATAGAGACACAAAGACTGACACATAGTCCAAGAGCCCCCCCCCCCCCACATCCTTTCTTTATCATTCGCTGTTTTTCTCAATCTATGCTGGGTGTCTGAGCACATTTTCTGGGAGTCACTTCCACAGTCTTTTTTTCCTTCTGCTGGCTAAGACCCATTTACCTCAATTACTGCGAAATGAGAGGCTGAGACAGAAAAAGAGAGAGCGGAATGAGACTGTGAGACAGCAGAAAACGTAATGTAGAACAGATGAAGAGGAGAGAGTGGGAGAAAAACAGCACATAGAGACACAGAGAGAGAGAGACAGGGTGAGAGAATTCCCACTTTGCGTGTCTGGTTTCATAACTGTTTCCATTTATGGAGATGTGTCACTGTTTTGTGTGTCACTGTTTTGTGTGTGTGTGTGTGTGTGTGTGTGTGTGTGTGTGTGTGTGTGTGTGTGTGTGTGTGTGTGTGTGTGTGTGTGTGTGTGTGTGCAAATGCATCTTTTAGTAATCACATAAATGGATGCAAATTGTGCTTCTTTGCATATGCCCAGAACATGTGCACGAATATGAGCTCCAATACACTCGGATGGAACATTTCCAAATATTCACTACCTGAGTTTAGGATAATCTGAGCTCATACTAATCACTGATAAGCACCCACTTATCCATGAATGAATTAGTCATGAAAATATTTGAGAATTAGTGCTAGTTTTTGAGCTGAGTGGTGAGTCATATGGTTAATATATCATTTGCTATCCAGACTGTGAGGTGGCATGCGATTGATGTTCCTGCTGATTTATATGAGTCATATTTAAACTGCCTGGTGACTAAAAGGCAGCGGTAGAAGAAGTACTTAGACATTTACCAATACTCAATTGTAGAAATACTGTGTTACAAGTAGAAGTATTGCATTCAAGATAAAAGGACACACATATTGTTACGATCCGTCTGTGTTGTGTTTTTGTCATGTCTGGTTCTGTCTCTGGTTTCCTGTCTCTGTGTTTCCCCTCCATGTTATTCCACGGTCTGTGTTCCTTGTGCTGCTCGTTTGTTTTGGATATTTTGGATACTGCCTTTTTTGCCACAGCTTTTATTATTTAATAAAGCTCGCTTTTCGTTAAATTCTTCATTTGAGTCCTACCTGCTTCACCCATTCGTAACACATATTGACATCAAAATGTAAAGATAGTGTGTAAAAGGTTATCATATAAATAAAACCACTGTATTATATAATTGTTGATGCATTCATGTGTTCATCACAGCTGGTAAATGGGCAACTCATTTTAATGACTTAAAGAGGACACAGTATGCTCATTTTCAGGATCATATTAGTAGTGTCTCTACTGGGACATGTCTCCATGCTTTATTTGTCTCATTCTGCCTGTGCTGCAGCACCTCTTTTCACCCTCTGTCTGAAACCAGAGGCCAGTCTGCTCTGATTGGTTCTCCTGCTAGCTCTGTTGTGATTGTTCAACCGCTTAGCGAGTCCCGCCCCATAGACTACCACTGTTTTTGGAGTGCTAGCCAATATAAGTGTTACATAGTGATGTAATTATGTTACAGAAGTAAACAAAGGAGTCCAAGGGAGGCTTTTCAGGCAGGGGGGAGAAACTCAGATTGTCCTTTGAGATCATCATGTTTATAAAAGTAGGGAGTGACAAGGATTAGCAAAGACACCCCTGCATATTTGCTGTTGTTGCACCATTATTCGAACACTTTTTGACTCATCTCATAGTGACAAAACACCGTTTGTACTAATTGAGCTGCAATGTGACAAGGAGGCTGACGTAAAGCCAAACCATATGTTGGCTAATTTGGCTTCTAGGGATACAACAAAAAACATTAGCCAAAGGGGATTGAGACTGAGAGCTCAATTACATTAGGGGTGCCAACATTCAGTTCTAACAAAAGGCAAGGTCTACTGTAATGAGGAGACACACTTGAAATGAGGATGCAATTTGCCTGACATTCTTGGTTCTACGTCATTTGCATCATCTTTCTGGAGCTGTGATGAAACATTTAGTATACTCCTGTGTTGTCCTCATGCTCAGGGGCGGAGCCAGAGCACTTGCAACATCCTAGATGCACATTTGACTAAAATCACAGTCACAAGTCTCTCATCTCTTTCATGGTTGTATGCACAGTTTGGTCATAACTAAGTAGGAATGCCCAAACTGTTAGGGTTCATTAGGATTCAGTATGATCAATGTAGTCTTACTAGGTCCTTACGTGTATCTGCATGACATCAGCAAAGCTTTGATTCCAAGGAAATATTGTACTGCAGTGTCGCTGTGAGTCCCCTGCTAGGGATAATTTAGCAAAACAGGATCAAATGAGGCTGAGGACTTTCTGTATCAGGCCGCACTCTGCAACCATATCCCATCCACACATCCACTCCAGCAATGCAGGACTGAGATTCCCAAAATGTGCCTCACCCCTTTTTGCTGAATGCATTACAGCATGAGACAAACGCCATATCAAAATGAGTGTAATATGGCTAAATGAATTGGAAGGAAAACAACTTGTGACATTTTGGACTTTTGTGTGAATTGGGATATGATTCGTGATAGAGAGTGGTGCCGTGATGATGTATTTTTGGACTAAAAGCAACGGAAGTTGTTGATACTTATCACAATTTGTTCAGTAAGATAACCGCTACATATTTACATCACTTTTATGATCCTTGAAGCGTAAATACAATCGGCAGAAGTACAAATCTAAGTTGAGGCTATAAACCAATTACGTCCCTAGCTAAAGGCAGCTAATGGCGTTTACTAGTGTCATTAAGTCACTTGTTAACAACCACTGTTGTTGTTGTAAATTCAAAGATTCAAAGGTTTATTTTCATATCATACGGTGTAGTAGTTAATGAATGAAAAATGTCAGCTTCCTCAACAATGCAATTAAGGTATAAAACACATCATTTTTTTTTTTTAAATCGGAAATGCACATGCTGGGTATTTTTCACGTATTTGATGTCATAGTGCAACATGTATGCAGTACATCTCTTAAGTTTAACCTTAAAGGTCCCATGTCATGCTTTTCCGGTTATTACCCGTGCCCTTGTGTGTTATGAAGGTTTTTCTGCATGTAAACGGTCTGCAGAGTCAAAAACCCTCAAAGTACACCCTGTAGCGAGTAAAACTCTAACACAGAAAAGACCTGTCTATGCTGCCCCAGAACGCCTCGTTGGAGATTTTTCTTTTTCCATTGTTTACTTCCTCGGTTCTGTGACGTGTGAACACCCAAATCAACAACAAATGACCGGATTGGCCCAAATGGACCAATCCGCGGAGCACCTCACACACCAGGATCCCTTGGCTAACTAAAAGGGAGTCCCCATTGACTTGCATAGAGCTCCCTGAACGTTGGTAATAGACGAGTTGGGATCGCGGAGAAATGCTCTCCGCAGACCCATTCTCACAGCATTGTAAACCTCTTTCTTACTCAGCATCAAGCCACACTTATTGTTTTTACTTCGGCTGTGAGTGTTTGTGTGTGCTCAGGATGAGTTTTGCTTGTTCTCGCTGTATCGCCGACCCGGAAACCTGTCCGCTCCTCGCAGCAGCTCGCAGACAAGCCAAGGGGGGGGGGCGGGGAGCAGGAGCTCCAACAAGCCGTTTAGGACAGTGAGTGAATACACATACTATAAAGAGATGCTGTATGAGAAACCAATGTGAGTTTGGAAAATTGAACAATGTACTGTAAATCTATTCTAGTAGACGTCAACAATGGAATTATGATCAGTAGAAATGGCCATGACATGGGACCTTTAACCTTATATCGGGCATGTAAATCCAAAACATGTTTAAAAAATGTTAACTTCAGGGTGGGATTTTCTGGATGATCTGTACCAAACAAGGATGTTATATAAGTCTGTGGAATACTGGACTTCTCTGCAGCACCATAATACTTCAGTCAAAATGATGTTACCCTGTATTTATCATATCAAATATTGCTCTTTCTGCAATTGATATATTGTACTAGTCTAGCCAATATAGCTATTTGTTATATGATGTGATTGTGCAGGCCAATATACACTTTATGTACCATAATGTTGGATTATTGCAGAATGACTGTGATGTTTTCTTTCTCTAAGGGAAACATTGCATCCTGACTCTTACATTGTACCATCAAATCACATAGAAGTCAGTTGGGAAAAATGAGACATGTATCGCAAGACCTCACATTTCTTCTATTCCCAAAGATTGTTTGTAATTTATTGATTTAGAAAATAATCGTCTTTGTTTGAATGATTATATTTGAAGCATGATCTCATGTAAATCGACAAATGTAGGTCAAACCAAATAAGAAACTTTCCAATTGCTATTTCAAATTTGGCAAAATATTCTCATTGTTTTCATATTATCAGCAGATCAAGTTTGCTCAGAACATCAGGACTGTTTATCCAGATACAAAGTTATTCCTGACCTTGAAGATCTTGATTCAAATGATGACTAATACTTATCAAGCTATGAATATTTTTTCAGTTGATTCATAAGCTAATCATTCCAGCACTAATCTCGTTCTTCACACAATTCATCAGATAGTACTTTAAAAAAAGGATTAATACCATTTTTGTAGAACTCCAGAAAAAGAATCGAAATATTCATTCAATAATAATATATCAGCCTGCCTTAATTCAAACATGTCCCGCTCTCTGCAGAACCCTAATTAAGAGCTGCTCATTAGCATTTGCCCTTGAGCCTTGGTGAGGACAGACCTGCTGCTCAGAGTAACAGTAGACTATGAGAATACATTTTTAAATCTCAAAGTTACTATTATGCATTTTCACAAAGCACAGTCACAGCAGGGATGGAAACAGATAGTTAGTTATTCAGCTGGGAAATCTCCACATAGACAGCGCATGCAGATGAGCTGGCGGGATCATTTTGACAGGATTCAGTGGAGCTGTATTAAACTAATATCTCTCTCTCTCTCTGCCTGCCTGCATGTCGGTCTGCATTTCTCTTCATTCAGCTTTTTCTACCTTTCCTTGCCCTCCTTTCAGAGCTGTTTCTGGATCATGTGGTGCAGAGGACAAAGTGTGCCAGACACATGCATTTCTCTCTCTCTCTGCCTCTAACATACACAAATACACAGCAGCTGTTGTTATATGGAAGGTGACCCCCGTGTTATTCAGCCAACAAAAACAATGAAATGACAGTAGGCTGATAGCACCTGTTTGGCCGGCACCTTGGCCATTTAAGAAAATCACAACACACTTAAAGGGGCCCTATTATGCTCATTTTCAGGTTCATATACATATAACAGGCAAGAGAAAACCCCAAATAGCATAATAGGGCCGCTTTCAATGAGGGAGATCAATTGAGGTTTCGTGTTGTGAGGCTTTATGGTTTATTGCACTTATTGTAGTTTGCTTGAAAAGCTGTTTGAAATTCAATGTATTTCAGTTGCTTCTCTACCTCCTAATTGTCACTGTCCTCATTTCCTTTCCTCCCTCTGTTTCTTTTCCTTGCAGAGGATCCTCCCTGGTTGCTGATTTAAAGCTCTGGTCCTCATCTCTAGCCGGGGTGGACAGCCCCCCCCCCCCCCCCCCCCCCTCAGTGAAGAGCAACATGACCCAGGAGGGGCAGGCTCTGCCCTCTCCCACCCCACCAGAGAGCCCAGTGGAGCCCGATACCGCCACCAGCGACCCCCCCACAGAGACCCAGGACACGCTGAGGGTGGCAGAGAAGGACGAGATAGAGGAGGGGAGAGGAGAAGAGATCAGAGAGGGAGAAGGGGAGACACATGGGGATGTACATGGGAGGGAAGAAGTAAAGGATGAAGTAGCAGAGGGTAAGTTAAAAGAGGAGAGGGTAGATCAACAAACAGATGGAGGGGGGGAGGAAGAGAGAGAAGGGACGAGAGCAGAAGGGTATGTAAATGTGGAGGTGAGCTCAACAAGAGAGGAGGCAACACATGAAGAGGAGGAGGAGGAGGAGGAGGAGGAGGAGGAGGAGGAGGAGGAGATGAATGAAGACGAGGAGGGGAAGGAAGAGATGCAACCGTCTACAGAGGAGGAGGAGACCCCCCCTCAACAAGCTGGGGGGTGAGTTCACTTCATCTTCATTTACAGAAACCTTGTGACTAAATCTGTGACCTCTAGGGGTCACATGACAATCCGTACAAAAAGAAAATTACATGAACTGCTCATTAGCTAAGAAACACAACAGAAACACGCACAGCTTTAAGCTTTAATATCCTCTAACACTTTGTTTGTGGTTGGAGAGAGTCTGTGTATGTGTGATTTAGCATAATATAGTGCACATTTGTTATGCTTTTAATGGTAAATCGTTTTTTGTCAGCGATTAACTCCGTTATATCGTAAACTTCATTAGCATTTTACAGAATGAACCGGCAAAAAGCCTCAATGAAATGAGCGGAGAGCAAACAAACAGAGAGAGATGGTCTAATGGCAAAGAGCTGGAGGACACAGTAAAGCAAGCTTTAACCAACACAGGGAGGGAAGGCTCAGTGAACAGTTCAAAGTGTGGCACATGTAGACATGTCCATTCATTAGTGAGTGCTTTGTTAGAAAGAAGTACATAGGAACTAAAGGGCCATTATAAAGTGCGGACCAAGGCCATATGCTTCTAATCTTGTAATGTTACATTCATGAAAGTGAAAAACAATATGTGTTTGCCCAGTGATTCAGATTGCTTTCAAATATCATTCAACCAACAAACAAAACAGATACAATACAAAAAGAACAGTTATTACGTTAGTACATGAAGATGTTTCACTCTTATGCAAACACAGAGAACTTTTCTCTTAAATACAAGAAATGAAACAGCAGAGGTTTGACAGACCAGCTTTTCACAAAGAAGCATATTGGACAGTGCTTTTGAATCTTTCATAGCTTCAATTGTCAGCGAGGCCATTCATGCTGAAATATCTTCCCATTGTGAGAACATCTCCTTAATGAAGAATGATTTCAGCTATGAATATGAATGAATAGAACCCTTCCTGTGTGCCACTCAACAAAGAAATGCTTGAGTCATATGCTAAATACCATTTCCTTTCTTTCTTTTCTCAACAGATTCGCAAATGGCATAGGTGGTAATGAAGAAGACGATGAAGCGGGAGAGGAAGAGGAAGACGGAGGAGAGGAAGGGGGGACCCACTTGGACACTTTTAGCTCTAACTTTGAGACGACTGTAGAACAGGCCGACACAGAGGTGGAGGAGGAGGAGGAGGAGGAGGAGGAGGAGGTCCAGGGAGAGGGAAACCAGGACAGTTTCAGCTCAGTGTTTGAGCACATCGTCGAGCAGGTGGAGGCTCTGGATGAAGAGGAAGAGGAGGAGTTAGAGGAGGGGGGGGAGAAGGGGAGGGTTGACAACAAAGACGGCTTCAGCTCCACCTTCGAGCGCATCGTGGAGTCGGCCCTGCTGAGGGGCGGGACCTGCTACAGCAGCCTGGACTCTCTGGACGTGCTGTCGCTCACGGACGAGACGGACAGCTGCGTCAGCTTCGAGGCGCCACTGACGCCTCTCATCCAACAGAGGTCGCTGTTACAGGGGCCCGAACCTCTGGAGCTGGAGCTGGAGACCGTCCAGGAGCAGGAGGGGGCCGAGGCCGGGCTGGACTCCCCGGGCGAGGGGGAGAACGCCTTCCCTGGAGCTGGGGCTGGAGTGGGAGGGAGCCCCCTGAGGACCACCATACCTGGGAGCAGGTCAGAGTTTGTGCTGAGTCAGTCCGGACGCTGGACCATCCCTAATGGATACCACTCTGACTCCCAGAGAGGATGTGGAGCCATGATCAACTCTGTCAGGTAAGGAGGCAGGATTAAGGTTATTTTAGTCCTTATGTTAAGTTATTTATGTGTATAATATATATTTTAAAGCACCCTTAAAGGGAGAGTTCAAAACAAATGCATACACTTGTGAGTGTTTGAGATATCAGCCGTGGAGATGTCTGCCTTCTCTCCGATATACTGGAGCTAGATGGCACTCAGCTTGTGGTGCTCAAAGGGACAAAAAGATACATTTAAAACATTTAACACCAATGTCTCTTTCCAGAAATCACAACCTGGTCTCTCAGAGTATCCACTAATCCATGTACTATTTTCTATATGGTATTTCTCGTGCTATCGAACTTCAAACTCAACAAATAGTGGCTTTAAATATAATTCAAACAACATGCAAAATGCCATTTCCCCTATTAGAGCTTGTTGCAACTGAAATGTTGGCGTGCATTTTTAGACATATATCATGATTACAGATTTTTTAAGGATGGCGGGTGTGATTTTTTCATTTCTAATGCATTGCCCAGACCCTAAGGTTTAGGATTAGCTTCAACTGGCATAACAGTTAAATAACACACTTTCTGTTAATCATAAATGAGAATTGAACTGCATATTTCAAAATGGCATGGTAACTTTTCTACCATAATCAAAGTGTTAATATTGAAGACACTTGGCTTATACACAGCCTTGGATGAAGAGTGCTTTTTGAAATATTAAATTGTTGTTGAACGGTAGAAAAACAGAACATTTGCATCAAATCAGGCAGGTGTTACGTGTCTAAAAACTGAGACACATTCACATGTGGTACTGGACATTTAGAACACCAAAGATTACGTGCCATCTTTCTGTAAGTTACCTTCAGGTAGACCCATAGGATGTTACATTCTTCAGCAGCGAACACACTGCTAGCAGAAAGATACACAAAGGTTTTCCTGTATTAACAAATGATCAAATCCTAGCTAGGTAAGGTACAGTATATCTGGTATGGGGGGTCAGAAAATCATGACACAAATCAAGACTGAAAGAGGGGACGCACAGTGGCGTGCACAGACATTTATAGGGGAAGGTGCTCAAGAGAAAAAAAAAGGGCACCTTCTGATTCGTCATGGCGCCACCAAAATTGTGCGCTCCGAAATTGTGCGCGAAAATTTGCCGGATAATGGCGGATTTTCTTAGTTTCTTTTCGGTTTTTAGTTACTTTATTTCCGTTTTAGGGTTAGGGTTAGGGTTAGGTTAGGGTTATGTTATTTAATTCTTATTTTTGCCTGATTTTACTGATTTATTATTAAAAAAAAAAATATTTTAACATTTATTTGTATTATTCTAAATGATTTAGGGGGGTCCAATGTGAAGCTAGGGGGGGACGAACCCCCCCCCCCCCCCCACCCCTCCCCCCGGGATTGACGCCCCTGGTGGAACCGCCGGCTGCCTTAGTAGTGTGAGATTTATTAAAGGCACATCTTGTATGTCGTAATTGCATATATATTTTTTTCAATAACCATATGCTGTCTGATGCAGATGTTTATAATATTCAACAGGTTGGTTTCTGGTAAATTATTGTAACAATGTATGCGCTGCGCGTTCACGTTGAGAGAAGGAAAGGGAGGGGCTGCAGCCAGGGCACGTACGGGAGTGCCGCGGGGCACGTGTGGGGATGTCTGACAAAATTATAACGCGCATTTGGGGCATTGTTTTATATATTAGAACAGGGGTCGGCAACCTTTTTGTTATCAGCGTGCCAACGATCGAGAACTATCAGCAGGAGGGCGGGGGAGCCTCACTGGAAGCAGTGTGTGGACCTGTCATTGCAACTCACATGATGCCGAATTTAACAAACACATTTAAATAATTGGTTTAAACGACATAATAATAAGGACGATCGTTCGTTCTGTGATTCTCCAGAGCACACCTGTATTAGGGTCATGCAGAGTGAGATGAGATCGCTGTCCCTTTAAGAGAGAGAGAGGGGTGTGTGGCTTGTGCATGTGTGTGTGGATGGTAGAGCGACAGTGAGGGAACGTGTGTATGTTTCTGGAAGTGAAACGAGGAAGCAGAAAAACAGAGGTCTGTGATGTATTTTGTGAAACAGAAGAACAGCTAAATAAATGCAACGGCCTCCCAAGAAGAGCTTGCCTCTCTCTAAAGTGGGTTATTGAACCTGAAGCTTGTTGCTTCTGCCCTCCTCGACTACGGTCTGGGAGCCGACAGGAAAGTTCAACACACAGATGGCCAGTCCGCCCCTTTGTAGCATATTATTTCGATGAGCAGATCGCCACTGGGTTTTCAACTAAATACACAGCCACGCAAAAACTGCGGCATTTGTACAGCTCCTTATGGGTAGGCCTACTGCAATTAGTGAAGTGCATTCCTCCTTGGTGAAACGATCAGCTCTAGACCACGGAGGAAAGCGGCAGAAAGTCGCTTGGAGTTAAAGAGAGCGGGGCTGTGTTACGTGCATGGCTTCCTTCTGCAGGCAACGGGGAGACGCGCTCTGGCGGCGGTCTCGATCAGGATCCGAAAATACAATTTAAATATTTTTGCACACTTATTCCACTTATTCGTAGTGTGCCACTGGTTACGGTGCCGCGTGCCAATACTGGCACGCGTGCCAGGGGTTGCCGACCCCTGTATTAGAAGCTTTTAATCCAGAATTGATCGATGTTACCATGAGCCACATACAGTACACTGTAAAAAAAAAAAAAAACTGTAAAAAACGAACTTTAAAGGGCACATTGCTGTCCAGAGGGCAAAACGAGCAGGTGCTCAAGCACTACCTAGAGCAGGGGTCTGCAACCTTTTTGACCAAAAGAGCCATTTTGCTCCTTTTTCCAAAACATTTTTTTGTCTGGAGCCGCAAAACATATTTCATAGCTTGATAGCTAATAAAGTTGTATTTATTGTTATATCAGACCAAAACTACAGTTTTTTTGCATTTATTAGGCTATTTATTACATTATATAAAACTGTTGACCTCTAATAAGAAACAAAGAACTCCTATAAGGAGAATTAAAAAGAATACACAGGCCTACTTTAAAATAAATTAAACACAGCACTTGGGGAGTCCTCTGCACATTTGAAGGAAAACAAATATGGGCCCACTTTGAAATAAATAAAACATATAGCTGCACCCTAAAAATAGTTAAAGGTAGGGTAGGTAAGAATGGAGAAACCAGCTCGAGTACGCTAGAATTTGAAAATACACAACCGGAAAAAATATGCCTCTTCCTTCAGACTTCCTCACAGAGCCCCTCCTCCAACACACACGAACGCGCACATGATCAATGAGGGCACGAGATAAATGTGTGCACAGATGGAAGGCTGACAGGCAGGTAGGTCATCCAGTTATTTTAGCCGGGCCGGCTCAGATGATTGGTCGTGCTTTTTACAGCGCTACGGCTTCCAGAGATTAATTTTTGTATGTATTTATTGTCAAAGCATTTAATATATTCATTGCTATCGGGATGTTAAGAGCATTCCATGGAATATAACAAAAAGTGTTTCTGAAATAAATTACATACCCCATTGAATTATGACTGAAGATCGTCAGCTGTCTTCCTCTCCGTGTTGTTCCCGTTGTTTCTCGATACGTAAAGGCTGCAGCACCTTTGACAACTTCTCTCTACATATCAAACATACCGGTAAACCAGCATCGTTTGCTGTGAAAGCATATAACTCTGTCCACACAGAATTAAATCCTGTGTTCCTCCGGTACTTTTCTTTGATTTATCCATAGTTCGCTCATCGAGCCGGGGGTCAGGTTATTCACCCGCAGGAAAAGGCGCTCGCGCGGGACCGTAGCAGGATGTGAAGCATATTTTAGTTGACCTAATTAAAACCGTTTTGTTTTTTATTTATGTGTCACAGTATCACCTCAAAATACAAGATACGAAACATTTTCAACCATGCAACAAAATATAAATAGTCCTACAAATACTTTTATTTTATTTCCCTTCTTATTTTTTGTCTAAGCTCAAGGGAGCCAGAGCAGAGGGCTTAAAGGGCCGCATGTGGCCCGTGGGCCGCGGGTTGCCGACCCCTGACCTAGAGTCTATGTGTGCACGTCTCTGGGGACGCAGGTATAGAAGTATAAAACAAAAAGTGAGCTTTATTAAATGAAAGCTGGTACGAAAACACAACTAAACACTTAAGGAGCTGGCAAGGTTAAACAAAAACAAATCCAGAAAGACCGGGAAAACCAGGAACTGCGACACACTGAACCACATCAGGGAAACATTCACAAGGAACACAATGGAAGACAGGAATACCGTATATACACACACGGGACTAATCACATAGACAAGACACAGCTGGGGAGGGCATGCAAAACTCAAGGGGAAGCAGGTGAAAGTAATTGGAAAATCACACAGGCGGGAAAACACAGACAGGAAGTAAAACAAGACAAGACACAAGGACTTAAAATTAAACAGGGAACAAAAACTAAGATCACGACAATATCATCAGCTATGATACACAAAAACAAGTAAGTTATTTTACGTTTTGCATGCATACATTTCCTGCTGCAACCAGGCAGTGAAGTCATTCATAGACGCTGTTGTGCTGACTTGGATATTGGTGCAATATGCTGTGACCTTGGCTGAACCAGCAGGTGGCGTGAGCATGGTGGGACGCAGCTGTGGGCCCTTCAGAGAAGGGGAGGTTGGTTGGGGGTGAATGGGGTGGTCCGCTGGTTCAAAAGGAAGTCGTTTGTCTATGCGTGTAAACTCAGTTGGCAGGCAAATACATACCAGTCTACCCAACCAAACAACATCAAATGCTAGGCTCATGTTACTCAGTTGAAGAATCCTCAATATATTCGGAAAAGGAGACTAGGGAAGCTGTCATGGTTGGATAGCTTTGTGCACTTTAGCGTGAACGTAACTTCAAAAGCAACAAGCAAACAAAAGACAGTATTGCAGAAAATTCAAAGATGCAGGAGGAGAGCTTTTACAGTACATGTTCATGCAGTCACTGTTTAAGCAGGGTTGCTGCCTTTCTAATAACACCGCTCCTTCCCCTGTTGGTATTGACTGAGAGCGATCCAGACAGCAAAGTTCACAAGGCCTTCCTGCACATTGCTGCAGCTCTATTTGATTCCTTTAACCCTTTTGCCTTGAGCGTACTTGCACAGTAGGGAGAGATAACCTCGGTGCGGCCAAATTACACAAGATGTATGCATGACAAAAGACCTCCTTTGAGAGGAAACGGCATTTGCAGGACCACTGTGGTGGGTTCATATTAGAGAGTAACACTTGAAATGTATACAGCAGTATGGAAATAAGACACAGGGTGCCTGTCAGTATAATACATCACTAAGGTGAGCTGAACAGCAGGAGTACGCTTCTTTTCGTCTCAGATAGCCAGCTGATAATAAACAATGCTGAGATTATAATGCTTTGATATCTATCTACTTCACTTTGTCTATCATTTGCATAGACCCAGAGGAATTGTGGAGAATACAGCAACAGCTGCCGGTACTTTCTTTCATTTAATTACCTTAATAGCACTTAGGAAGGTTTAGGAAGAGCCACTGAAGGGGGAGGTGGTAACAGGAACCATATGGGAAACGCCATGTAACCTGAACTCTGGCTATAGGTCTGTCTGTCTGGCTTCATACAATCCCTGTGGCTGGTTCTCCGCCTGCACAGGTCCTGCTACTCAACTCCTGGAGTGCCAAATAGACATTGGTAGTATGAAATGAAGTCCATGTAATAGAGTACTTTACTTAAGCAGCGGTGCTAAGTTACTAAGTAAATGTAGTAGTATTTTGATTTAGTGCTACTTCATACTTCTCCTCCACTTCACTTTGGAGGGAAAGATTGTACTTCTTACTCACTACATGTATTTAACGATATTAGTTACAGGTTACTTTGCAGGTTAATATCAGTTATACAATTATACATCTAGATTCTGATGTACTATTATGAATTTGGATACCCAACAGCACATAGAGCAATTCAAGTAAGCTCCATCATTACTAACTGCAAAATTAAAACGATGAATGGATCACTAATTATAAGCCATTGAAGGAGAAATACAAAATACATTTGTACTTTTACTTAATTAAGATTTATAATGCACTACTTCTACTTGTAACAGAGTATTTCTACACTGTGGTATTTTTACTTAACTAAAATATCTAAGTACTTCTTTCACCACTGTACTTGAGAGCAATTTTGAGGTCTGTTTACTTCTGCAACACAGTGACTTCACTATGTAAAACTCTCGCTTTTATTGGCTAGTGTCTTTAAGCGGTTGATCAATCACAACAGAGCCGGCCAGCTGACTGGGCTCTGGTTTCAGACAGATCCTCTCAGGTAGCTGCTGGGATTTCTCCCCAGCCCCTCCCTGCTGCTTCCACATCTCAGTACCAACTATCCGATGAACCGAGGATTTAAAATGTCGGCCCTCCTTCTCTTACTCTTTCCTCTCCCTCTCTCCCCCCGTCTACAGATGTTGTCCTTTAAACACGGTCTTACTTCCTGACCACCAGCGCCAAACTGAATGAGCTATTGTTTATGTCATGACATCATCGTCTTCAGCTTTCCTCTGCCCAGCAGGGTCTCACAGTGAATGTGTGTGTGTGTGTGTGTGTGTGTGTGTGTGTGTGTGTGTGTGTGTGTGTGTGTGTGTGTGTGTGTGTGTGTGTGTGTGTGTGTGTGTGTGTGTGTGTGTGTGTGTGTGTGTGTGTGTGTGTGTGTGTGTGTGTGTGTGTGTGTGTGTGTGAGAGAGAGTGTGAGAGAGAGAGTGTGAGAGAGAGAGTGTGAGAGAGAGAGAGAGAGAGAGAGAGAGAGAGAGAGAGAGAGAGAGAGAGAGAGAGAGAGAGAGAGAGAGAGAGAGAGTGTGTTAAGCGAGTGATTATTGCTCTATGCTAGCCAGTCATTTAAGCACTTAAATCTCGAGTGGATACATCTGCTAGTCAGTCTTAAAGGGATATCTTAGGGTTTAAAGGCACTCCCAGTATTCAATTCATCGTGAACTAAAAGTGGGTTTTCAACAGTACTTTTTCAGTTGTTAAAATCAAACAAGCATTAGCAATTCAATGCAAGTCAATGGAGGTAAAAGCCATTGAACAGTTAAAGCTCAGTCAAAGTTTGTTTGGTTTAAATATTCCCAAAGGGGGCACGCATGATTTTGAAAAGATTGCTCTTCAGTCCAATTTGTATTGAAGTACCTGAAAGTAGCTTGGCTATAAATGCTAATAATAAAGCCGCAGCACAGCACCAGTGGAGGGTTATTTTCTGGATGGGCTCATAAGAGGACAGCTCACAGTGAATAGACAGACAGGTTATTATAAAATGCATTTCTTAAAAGCATTTGATCATACTGTCTGTAAAATGGATGTGTGTTAAAGCAAAAACAATTCTGACTGCATCTATAAGGGTGCTTCATACGTTTCCACATCCTTTTCTAAATGTATTTGATTTCTGCTTCTTCCTCCTTCACTCTGTCACTCCATCTCTCTGTGATCCATCTCACCTGCTGCCTCTGTATTCATTTCCCCACTTTATCTGTCTTATCTCACTTCATCTCATCTCCTGCACTGTCCTCTTCCTTCCTTCTTTGCATCACCTCTTCTTCCATTTCCTCTACAGTGCTCTCCTGCTGCTGCATCTTATCTCTCATTGCTCTCTTCTCCTCTCTTTCCCTGTGTCCATTCTCTTTGGTTGACATAATTGGCTCAGTTACATTTCTGGCACTTCAGGCGTCATGGACAACTAGTCTTTTTCACTGCAGGACGGAACAGCTGCAAAGCGATGGATACAAAATGGCAAGTGAATCAGTCAGTCTGTTTGGCAGACACGTTGTTTTATGGGTCATTCAGTCCATGTGTTTCCCCGTCATCCAGATACTCTAAACTATTTTGCTACAGAGAATATAGAAATAATTTAAAAAAAAGTGTACATCTAATCTAATGTCTGCATGCTACCAATGCTCACAATGTCAATGCTAACATGCTGATATTACGCAACTATAAGTTTGTTTGTTTTTTGGAGAATAACACTTACAAAACATAATTTCTTTCACAAATAAAAACATACAAGGCATTAGAACATAACATTAATACAAAAAGTAAAGTAATTAGTCAAAGGGTTAGATCATGTGTTTCTTTTTTACTAAACAATTTTGTTGCATTCTTATTTTCTTTTAACATATGGGCTTTTACAACACTTAAGTTATAAGCAGAGACAAGTGTAAACATAATTGCTATCATAGCTCAATCAATGAACCTTTATTTTTATATTGCAGCTTTATATTGAATAAAAAGCACATTAGGATGATAAAAGTAGTAAAATATTGGAAATAAAGTCAGAAATTAATTGGTAACAAAATATCATTAAATAATAAAGGTAAAAACATTTTTTTTTAAATAATTTAAGAAAAACATATGCAGTGTTTCAAAACAGTACATAAAAAGAAGACAGAAAATATTACAATATTAAAGTTGAGCATATCAGCATGCTAACATTAGCAAATAGGCTCTAAACACAAGTTACAAAAGGATTAGGGTTAATTATTTTGGCATTATGATATCTGAACGAATTTCCATAGCAATTCATTCAATGGTACCTGAGCTATTTCTGTCTGGACCAAAATATTGACATTGCCATTCCCAGAGTTGGTTAAAGGAGAGTATGTAAATGACTAAACAGTGGACGAGACAGAAAGCAGTTTGTCTTCTCGGGAAATTCATTGGCATGCAGCGTGCAGCAGTTGGATTACCATATGTGTCTCAAAACGCTGCAGAAACTCTGATAGTGAGTCATACATCAGCTGTGCATGCCTCATGAATGCAACTGAAATATGATGTCTTCAAACAATGTTAAAACTATTTACCGTAACTCTTTTTAACTGTAAGAACAGTTGGCATTATCTAGTGCAATGATGAAAAGACTCACAAATTCTGATCAAATCAAAACATTCAAATTGTTTCTTTCAAGCCTGGCAGCAATGCGTTAGACAACGTTACAGACTCTGTCCAAAATGCAGGCTTCAGCGTTCATAACAGACAGGGCTTTGATGACGCGCCGGGCGGAGAGAGAAGAAACCTAATCTCACCTCAGCCAAACTCTCCCTGTAGATCCTCTCCCTGCTACTGCTGATTATTCTGACATCAGTGGATGAAGGACGTCAAGTCGGCAGCTTGCCACGGGGATACAGGAAACACTGTCGAGCATTGCAGATGTTGTAGACAAGCCGTCCAACACATGGAAATAAGACTTAAAGGCTTTCTTTCAAGCAGTCAGGGATATTGTTTCGTCTCAGTCAGTTTGCTTGCCTGTTAGTTCATAAGGTGATTTGCCAGACTGTCACCCACTTATATTATACATTCACCAACCTGTTTCTTTACAGTGTATGCCCTGTGTGAATCTACGAGGTAAAAGCTTAACCTTTATCTACAGAAAATGCATCGAACCGCCATGAAATACACGCTTTCTATCCATCTCTCAAGCAGCTTACTACTGATAGATCTGCACAGTGGAGCCAACTAGTCTTAATGCAACCTGTAGTGTAGCATTCAGACACACAAACATACACACACACACACACACACACACACACACACACACACACACACACACACACACACACACACACACACACACACACACACACACACACACACACACACACACACACACACACGTAAAGGCTACACAGAAAGGAGTGATATTGAGAAGTCATGGCACAAGAAGCGTGTAGTACGTTAATGTATGCATACTTTTTATTCTTGTAGATGCGTGCACTATCTCTGGCCGAACATTAGTATGCATGTGTACCAGTTTGAGCGAACATGCTGTGAGTGTGTGTTCCTCCCCCTAGCTTGCGAGCCCGGTAGATCTAAGCCCAAGCAGAGCAGATAAAAGCCAGGCTCAGTTGTTTCCATATCAGAGAAGCAGCTCTGCCGTGTGGACTAATCTCTTTCATATACAACACTGTGGAGTGCAGACACACACATAAAAGAGTAAAGACACATGGGGCCAGCAGCATGCATGCGTAAACAAAAATGTGCATAATGCTCGTACTTCCTAATGCTCACTCAGTGACACAGATATAGGAGCTTTCATATCTATATTTCACATTTTGAATGTTTCCCTTTTTTCTGTCTCTCACTTGCACACACACATCATTCAGGATGTCATCTTGGCATAAAAACCCTAAGCGTGGTTCTATAGCGCCACTGAAACATCCTGCAGATTATCCTCACTCCTCAGGCACTGATATGGACACATTAGTAGCACAAATAGAAATACGCACTTTTGCAACACAAGCAGTAATACATCCAAATGCTCTCTTTCAGCATCTCACCACAGGCAGACACACACACACACACACACACACACACACACACACACACACACACACACACACACACACACACACACACACACACACACACACACACACACACACACACACACACACACACACACACACACACACTAACTGAATCATTTCAGCACTGACGGATTTATCCCTGTCTATTTATAGCCCAACTCTATGTTTTATGACACATCCCTCGGTCTAACCGTACCAATGTTTTGGTTGAATGAGGTTCTTCTTACCGCAGCCTTCTCTCCTTTGAAGTGTCTGTCAACACTTCCTGTTTGAGTTGAGTGGAAATAGAGCCTGACTCTGAAATATTAGTGGCTTTTTTTGGCTTTTTCAGTTCTTCTCCTCTTTGAATTTGTGGCTAATTTAGAGCAGAAGATATCCTCTGGTTGTTGTAAGATGATCAGTGTTTCACCAAACACATCCCACACCTGAACACAATAAGTCTCACAGAGCCGAAAGAGGTCACCATTGTCCATTGTCTGCCTCCACATTGGGGTTTTGTCTCAGTACCAATATTTTGCCCAGTAACTCATTATATTTCATTAGATACTGTTATCTGGGTTCACTTAATTGCATGTATTGCTGTTATAAAACAAATTAAATAATATGAATCATTTTGGATATGAGAAAGGCACACTTAAAATAAAATAAAATGTTATATGAGTATATATTTTGGGTCAGTCTATACTGAGGTATATTAGTCTCAAATATATTTATTTATACAATTCCATATGGTAATATTTGTGTCCTGGTTTTTAACATCTTGACACCTTGTTTACAATAAGTGTTTTAAGGTAATGGCAACTCCAACATAAATTAATGTGTGTATTGTATTGCCATGAATAAATATCTCCTCAATTAATCAGGGATTTATTTGAATTGAAAGTTAGAAATGTGAAGAGCCATTTTTAAGTACTAACTAAGTAGTATAATATACTATATTTTAAGTTTGTTGATGCTTTAAACATCAATAGTGGTTGATGCTTGGCTCTATATATTACAAATACACATTTATCCATCCATCCATTTGTGACGCCTATCCGGTACCAGTTTGTGGGGACAGCAGGTTAAGCAAGAAGTCCAGACATCTCGTTTTTCTAGCTCCTCCTGTTGGATCCTCAGGGGTTCCCAGGCCCCAAGGTAATTGAACTCTTTCACTTTATCTAGCCGCTCACTCCCTACCCAGAGGGTGCAGTCCACTGTTCTGACTCTCATCCTGACCGCTTTACACTCCACTGCAAACCGCCCGAGTGCCTGCTGGAAGTCACAGTCTGGTGACGCTAACACAACCACATCGTCTGCAAAAAGCAGAGAAGCAATTCTGATGTCCCCAAACTGGACACTCTGGCTGCACCTTGATACCCTATCCTTTAAAATCATGAATAGTTTCCAGACAAGGGACAAACTTGGAAGAGCCCAACACCCACTAAAAACATGTTTGACTTCCTTCCCAGAATACGAACTCAGCTCTTGCTCCAGCTAATGACCGGAAGGCTCCTCTGGAATGAGAGTTGTACCCCCCACTAGACTCCCCTGGGACGTGGTCCTTTTCCAATCCAACAAACCCTTGTAAACTGGATGGGAAAACCCAACCTGAAGTTCTTTTTGACTATCTTTGGCATGATGGCCCTTTTACTTTAGACATTACCATGCTTTTTGGCAGATTGATTACAAGTGGACAACTCTCAGTACGTCAGTTCATTCTTGGCATTTGAATTTGTCTCATGACCATTACCTTTCTGTTTTAACCGCAGTTAGACAATAATGAACTTCATGTGCCTAGTCTGCTGGAAATTAAAAGAAGAAGAAATCAGAACATAACAGATTGGGTCCATTCATTGACATATTCAAGGCAATATATTTGTTAGCTCACCAATATCTCTATGTGCTATTTGAAAATGTCAAATGTTGTGAACAAAGCCCCTTTAGGCGATTCACATCACAAAACATATGAGGTTAAATGCGTTGCAGACCAGCTGAAGTGGTTTGAGTTATCGCATCATAATGTGTCTTATGGGCATTAACACTTCTATTTAGCCCTGTCCACTTGCAATCCTATCACCCAAGACACATTAAACGTGTGAACATGGTGTATGAAAGGACTCCTTTTCACATACTGTATGTTATTGAGGAGCACTTGTATCTCATGTATCCTGCTCTGGCTTTTTGTTAAAAACACTGCAACACTTTCCCCCATGTGCTAGCTGTCATGTGAACATCCCATCAGGCCTGTAACAGGTTTGTGAATTTTGCTGTGAGTGAAAAAGTCACGGTGTGTAAATGTCAAAGGTTATCGATATCTCATGGTAGTTCTCATGAGCTATGGATAGTTCTCATAAAACCCTGATGTGCACAATACTCAGTAGAGTGAGTCCACTTGGATTAAAAAGGTATTCTGGTCCAAGAACTGACTGAACTCCAGTGTTATTATTTTGATCCGGGAAATGACGTCTTAGTCGTTGTCTGTACATAATAATGCGCAGAGAAACGCAAGTGCTGTTGATCTCGTAGAGTGCTCGCCTTGACCAATTTACCAATTGAACATCCTCCAGGGTTTGATCTCTATTATAATCTTCAATCTCAAGCCCCAAACGTTTTACTCTTGCCCCACAGCTGCACGACTGTTATCTGATTTTCCTATAGTTTTTTCCACCAGATGAGAAAGAGGAAGCTGGGATATTGATAGCGAGGTTGCACGCAGGGATGTGTCAGTGTGTCTTATAAAAATATGTTTACATGTGTATTTGTGTGTGTTACCATCACATAGAGTGTGGGGATTATTATTATTTGTCTATGTACATTAATACAATGATGCACAGCATGCATTTTAGCTAAGACACAAATAGAGTTGTGCAGTGATGAGGTATTTTTGTAGGCCGACCTGGAAGTTAGCATTGCAAGGGCTCCTTCAACTGAAAGCAATGGGATGTTTCCATTGGATTTTAGAATATAGAAGAACATAAGATCTGAGGTTTGTTCAGCAGGATAATCTCTATATATTAACACAATTTAATAATACTTGAAGCGTAAATAAAATTGCCAGACGTCAATAAATGAAGCAATGCTAGAAACTAATATAGATTGGTCGAATGACGTCACCGCTAAACTGGAGGCGGCCAATGTTTAGCGTGAAGACATTTAGTAGTCTCATGAGCGACTTGTTAGCAACTGCCATTTCTAAGACAGGTAAAAGCTTCACACTGACATATTTTATGTTGTTATTAAAAAGGGAAAATCTTTTAAGCTTGTATTAAACCTTATTTCAGGAATATAAGCAAAAATAACTTAGAAAAACAATTGACTTTGTGACAAGGGAGCCCAGAAAGGCCAACATGCTAACCCATTTCTAGGATTAGGACACATTTCTCCACCACTCTATTGGGATCTTCATTTCAAATATAAAAACATAAAGTGCTTTTGAGCCCGTTCAATGTTGAGCTGAGTTAAACACTTTTCTGCTCTAGGGTTACACTTTTGATGTGGTTGTACTCTGTCTTATATCAGTGGTTGCTGAGCCGTATTGAAGCAATACACTGGGGGGATGTACAGAAATAACCACATTAAAAGACTCCATGCTGGAAAGCAGCTCAATGGAGTACAGATACAGGACGTCTCGCTGATATTGAACTGAGCTGCTGGCTCACAGCCTTTCACTTAAATGCAGAGGAAGTGGCGCTGGCTGGGACACACAGGGCCATTGTAAAGTCACCACTAGGAACAGCAATTCATCAGGAAAAGTCCGTGTAGTCGCTGGCCCCGCCCCCAACATCCTCTCCTCTGTGGAGCGTTAAGTCAGCCAACAAACTTCAAGGAAAAAACTCTAAACACATTCCCAGTCTGTTGACACTATGGCGGAATAACGCCACGGTTTAATTTACCACGCGAACAGGTTGTCATTATCTATGACCTGACTTCCGCTTTGAAGGAGTCTGATTTAAAGTGAAACAACAAACTGTTGCCGATGCGGATTTGACCGACTACTGGATGATGAGGCTGGCGGACCTCAGCGCGCCTTTAACCGCTGATTTACAAATCTCACAGAGACGATGTGGAAAGAGGAATATGATGATCACTTCGACTTTTTGCTCCAAATGCTGTAAGTTAAATATTTCTACAGATAGGGAATTTTTCTAAGAATTCACGTCCAAATGGGTGGGAACATTGACATTATGCTGCGTGGCAAAATGGAAATAGTGAGGAGGCTGCACTGTAACTTTACTCTGCCAAAATATCACTGGAGCACTTCTTTAATATTTCTGAAGGGACTTGCATATGAAACTACAATCAAATGTAAAGTGACTTCAACGTAACAAAAATGTCATGTGGTATTCCTTGGGGGACTTAAAGTGCATAACTACTAACCAATAGGATTTAGAGACTGTAGCTTGAATTTACCATACATTTACATTGTATCTTATTCAGAATTTGTCATTTAAAATAGATAGAAGTAAGGCAACAGATATGAGATTGATAAAGTTACAATTGTATATTAATGATAGTGCTGCAACTGTATTATTTTCAAGATCAACAAATCAGTGCCTTTTATGATGAATCAATGAATCAAAGGTAAATGAAAGTTGACAAGTTCCCAAAGCTTAAGGCAAGGTTTTTAAATTGCTAATATCCCACCAACAGTCCAAACACCAAATATGTTATGTCCTGAGCTACTGGAACCACTACTGTACACTTTGTGATATTGAATCGATTGTGAAGATGGATGCTGATGACATTTTGGGCAGCTACAGTTATATTGAAGGATTATTGTTTAGCATGTTTGAAGGCTGTCTAATTGCTTAAAACTGTTAGTTTCATGCCTGACTTGTACTCTGAACTGTGCCCAGCGTTTAAAAAAAAATCAATATGAGCGACTTTTTACCTCTATGTTATGGCCTTGGGTTAAACAATGTCAATAATAAAGTAAAAAACAAAGTGTAGAAGTAACTTGGATACACGGTGGCCACTTATTTTTTTGTTGTTTTTTTTGTCCTGGCTTCTTTGACATTCAAGAGTCCAATATTACTCCACTTTTTTTTTGCAGAGATTGTATCTAACCCCAGTAGGTTTCCTGTCTAACACACACTCGTGTGTGTGTTCCTATAACATGTCTACCGCAGTTGATACCACCAATGATATAAATGAAAAGGAAAGAAAAGCCGGTGAAATAACAGAATTTCATAATCCATTTAATCCCATAATATTCACCCTGACGGAAGATGCTACTCGGACCCTCCCAACACACACACATCTCACACGCAGACACACCTTGTAGGTGTGGGTTCGGGAGTTGCAGAGCCAAAGAGATTAGCATGTGAGTCACTGGCATGCTCCATCATGCTCTCTATCTCTGACACACTGGCAGACTGAGTGGCGGTCACAGTGGATGAATATGTGTGGCCTGGGGATACAGACTTGTGTGCCTTTAGATAGACAAACAGGTTGACTGTGAGCCACTTGGCCCTCTGTGACGCCGAGTGTCTTGGCATAAAGGCCCGCTCTAGATATCTGACACTTCATATTGTGTCTCTTTCTTTCTCTGTTATTTTGTGTGTGTGTGTGTGTGTGTGTGTGTGTGTGTGTGTGTGTGTGTGTGTGTGTGTGTGTGTGTGTGTGTGTGTGTGTGTGTGTGTGTGTGTGTGTGTGTGTGTGTGTGTGTGTGTGTGTGTGTGTGTGTGTGTGTGTGTGTGTGTGTGTGTGTGTTGGCTCTATTATTGCCAGACAGCAGAGCAGTCAATCGGTGGAGCCTAGCATCATTTTATCCCCATGACTGATACGATGCTTTGAATGATTTATGAGTCTGGTGAATTAATATGGTCAGACAACCAAAAGTAATTTCACTGCAAACACCGGCCGAGATATTGTTTTGATGGTTTTCCACTGGTTCTTTTTTTCATGCGAGTCCATATCTATGTGTGTTTATGTCTTTGTGAAATATGTATGTATTTGCATCCACACCATTTTTCAATTTTCAACAGCTTTTCTCGGTCTCAAAGGGGTTCCTGCTTTCTGACTTTCCCAGGTCAGGTGGAATATCTTGTGCATTGAGTAGAATCTGGGTCTATCCCTGTTGGACATGTCCAGAATACATACAGAGGGAGTCGTAAAGGGATGGTTTTCATTTTGTCAGCCATTTCTATTTATTTTGACTTAAAATTGTGACAAATGTCCCTGTTATTTATTCATTTTTATTATCATATTTTAATAAAAAAACTGGAATATTTCAGTCTAGTTTTATTTAAAAAAGCTGTTGACATTTCAAAATGTTGTAGTCATCCGATTATATTTAATGTTTTGGTGGATCCAGACTAGCCTAAATATTAAAAAATGTCTCCTACGCCCTGTTCTTATTCAATTGAACCTAAAGTAATTAACATGTCGCACAGGAAATGAAAATGCTGCATTAGCAAAAAAAATCAAGTCATCTGCTCTTTTCTTTCAATGAAAACAAAATATATTTTATAAAGTTCTAATTTAAAACTACATTTCAGAATATCTTTCTATTTAAATAATCACAGTAAGTGATTATTTTCGTTCGATGTGCTATCGTCATTGTCTAAGTCATGGAAAAAATGTTGTTGACGTAAATAACTGGTCATAGTTTTCATTCAATTAACGCGGTACAGAATCATTTCATTTAAATCCATCAACTGGCTTCTTGTCGGTTCTCCTCCTTTCCGGATATACAAACTCCCCGCCCTGTCCCTAAGGATGAGCACGGGCACCCTGCAAACCAAACTGCTTTCACCGACTGTATCTGCAATCTTATTGTCATTCTTGGCAGTGATGCTCTGCCACGATAAGGTCGAAAGCAGTTTGTGTGACTCGTTGATGTTTTCCCGTGACCCTGGTAGCTGTGTTGTTGCGGGGATGGGGAGGCTCCTTGTAGCTTCTCCCAAGGCAAATGTGTCCAAGGTCAGGGGCCAGATGAAGAGTGATGTTGAGGGCCTAATGAATCAGGGAAGACAGGCAGTGTGACCTTGCCTGGAGCAGGGAAATCAGGGATGTCGGCTTTGGTCTACAGTGTGCAGTCAGCCTTTCAACATGTGAAGACAGAAAGACTGTCTCCTGACGCTGTTTGTTGTTAGTGCTTATTTGTCAGTCTTTTTTTTCCCTGATGGCCCTTTGTACCCGTTAAAACTGTTGTCTCCTAGCACAGGACACTTGGCTTCCGCTGTATCCACGGTAACCAGCAAATCCCCTAACAACAGCGCGTAATGTATTGAATTTGTGAGCGTAATGCAATTGGGCTGATCTGATTATGCAAAGAAACGTCTGAATCATCTGGCCACAATGCTGACGGTGCCACGCAGATGCACACGCAGACAGGAAATGAGGAAATGCCGTTTGGACTGATGGAGGTTAATGTGTCTTTCCAAAGAAATAAAACACCACAATTCACTGTTTCCTGCTGATTTATCAAATACAACAATAGAGGGCAGTTTGTGTGTTTCTTTCAGCATGGATAATATGAAATGTCCTGCTTGCCTGTAGGGGTTGTTTTCACTTGTAATCAAAAAACTATCCCATCAGCAATGCGTGTTTAAAGTACTATAAAAGGCTAATTAACTTCCGACTGGTAGGCTCTTGGGTCTAACAAAGCAGTGCACTGCAGTACAGTGGACCAAACTCAATATCTTAATCAAACTACCTCACTAAGTCATAAATAAATAAGTATGGCACTAATGAATACTGTGCATTGATTCTGACACTAACAGTTATACCTTGGCCTGATGAGTTCATCAAACTGAGTCCCTGAGCAAGACTCTGCATTGAAGTCAGCAGGAATGGCCCTATTTCTATATGTTGAAAGTATACCATCTAACATTTCTGCATTTAAATGTCTGAATATGACTAGACTATGTTATATATTTGTTGAGGTATCTACTGACCTATATCTTTCCAAAAAAATTTTTAAGTACAGAGATCTGTAGTTTTCATCAGGGTAATTTGTCGGTTTTATTTAGTCTCCTGTAATGGCGTTGTATTTCTAGGCCCTACTCTTCTTTTTGGGTTTTTCTTTTCCTGTAGTATGTTATATAGGTTTTTGTGCATGTAAATGTTTCTCACACACTCCCCCCCCCCCCCCCCCCCCCTGCCTGAATCGCCTCCATTGGACTCCTTTGTTTAATTCTGTAACATAGTGACATCTAGGGCTGCTCGATTATGGCAAAAATCATAATCTCGATTATTTGGGTCAATAATTGTAATTGCGATTATTAAATGTGATTATTCATTGACTTTGAAAACTTCCATTTATTGGAGAAAAAAACATGAACAGTATGTTTTTAACAGTTGATTACCATGAACTTTAGGTATAATTCAAGTGAAAAACCAAAAATAAATACAAATATTATTATTATAAAAAAAATAAGTAATAATAATAATACAACAATAATCGTTTTATTTCGATTACGTTGTTTTCGTAATCGTTGCAAGCCGTAATCGCGATTAAAATGCAATTAATTGAGCAGCCCTAGTGACATCACTATGTAACACTTGCGCTTCTATTTGCTAGCACTCCAACTAATTGTACGTGATAGGCTAAGGGGCAGGACATCTCTAAACGGTTGACCAATCACAACAGAGCCGTCTAGCTAACCAATCAGAGAAGACTGGGCTCTGGTTTCAGACAGAGGGGGAAAAGAGGTGCTGCAGCACAGGCAGTATGAGAAAAATAAAGAGCTTTTTGAACATTAAAGCAGGGAGACATGTCACAGTAGAGGAACAAAATACAATTATGAACCTGAAAACGAGCAGATGTCCTCTCCAGTACGTCAGTCTTGTGGTTGTCTATCAGAAGCTGTAATTAGGTTTTAAGACACATTTTTCCAATACCTTATTTAGATCTTACACTTTAATTAATTCAACATTTCTAACATCTGGTCAGGTAGTTATGGAGAGGAGTAGATATCTGATGATTTTCTGGCTTCCTGTAAAAACTGAAATGATGGACAATGAGGGAGTCCTTACCAGGAGAAGCTCACTGCAATTATAAAACTCCCATGATCCCGCTAGCAACCCAAATCCTTCTTTTGTCATTGTTTTGAATGAGACACCAGCAGTGGCAAAACCCGACATATTGTAGTCTTCTTTTCTCCAAGGTGGAGTCAGTTGTGCTTCTTTATACTCCGTAACATTGCATTTTCTTTTAGTTGTGTGTTTTTACATACACATGGATCAGAGTAATTAGAAAGTTTTGTGACGTTGAACAGAGCCTGAGAGGAAGCTGGTTTCAAAATGGTCACTAATAGCTAACAATTCAGTAGGCTATATTTAACTCTTCAACGCAGTTCAGTTTGAGACAATGCTATATTAGAATGTCAAACGACTCTTAACGCCCAACACGGTACATAGTGTTCAAGAACATGTCTTACATACAGCCAAGACATTACTTGGCAATAAACAAGCTGCGTGTTCACTCTCGTGTCTTCAACAGCTTGGCAACTCTAAATGTTTCGAAGCCTTAACTACTCCTGCAGGGGTCGTTGAGTACATTCTTTTTTAGGGAACACCCAACTTAATAGTCCCACAGATACACCCATTCACAGCTGGGACAGACAATGAGCATGAGATGGACACTACTTGTTCAGATCGTTTTTTTGCTCAAGGTCAAGTTGATGGGAGAGGCCACAGAGATCAGTATTTGTTCACATTATGAATGAAAAGCTCACTTTCAGGCTACGTGTGCCTAGAAATATAGAAATAGAAGTATCATTGAGGTTTTAGTTTTCTCATTACAGCACTTAAATTCTAATGATGCGAGAGGTTAACGGCTTAAGATTAGTGGAGCTTTTTAGATGAGATTGGGGCAGGTGAAAGCTTCTTCTGCATTATAATCAGCCTTTAGATTTGCTACACTAAAGTAGGACATTAAGTGGCAGGGAAACTGGGTCAGTGTCGTAAAAGACACTTAAACCTCATACGACTTTTCTTAGCGTATATATGCAAACATATGTTGATATAATGAGTTTCTTGTTTTAAGTGAGTGGGCGTGTAACGACCTATGGTAACGACGGACATGGGCCTCATTCATTAACCCGGGCACCTGCTTGTGTGTGTGTTTGTGTGTCCTCTCCTGCAGCGATGCCAACCTCACAGACGTGCTGTCGGACTCAGAGGAGTGCGATCTGGGCAGTCTGGAGCGTTTGGAGCGCGGCAGCACCGACACTCTGGCCAATGGATGCCGAGCCGACTGTGAGGCCGCCAAGAGGCTCGCCAAACGCCTCTACCACCTCGAGGGCTTCAAACGCTGCGACGTGGCCAGACACCTGGGCAAGAAGTGAGCGCTCCTCATAAACCTTAACACATGTGCAACGGCAAATACCAGAAACAGAGCAAAACATGTTTACATAGCTGCATATGTTCAGTATCAGTGTATGGATGAACAGTGGTGGTGAAAAATCATGCATTCAAAATGTAACTATTACAGATCTCCATATTGATACCAGTAAACCCTAAGGGAAATAATATCAGCAAAGTTTACTTCAAGGAAAAATGATCAGTATTACATTTTTATATACATATCTAATAATATTCAGTTTTAATCACTAAGGAATTAAGACATTTAAATGTATTTAATTTTACTTCAGTAAAAAAATGGTCTGGAGGGGAAGTTATATAATAAATAATACCAGCATGTAAACATTTCTTAAACTAACTAACACATCTTTTTGCATAACTATTAATGTTTTCCATATTGATCCCAGCTAAACTTAAATAAAAATACATAAATATTATTAGCTACTTACATTTTAAGCATCTCAAGTAAACATACTAAGTATTTATTTATTGTAAAAATATTATATCATTCTCTTTCTATCACAAATTAATAAATATTAGAGTATTTTAATGTTGTAGTTTGTCTATGTGAAGTACTTTGTACACTATTAGGTAAGTTGGTGGTAGAATACTGCATCATATCATATAATATATAAGTATATGTGCTTTTTGAAGAAAATTGACAATGTCAAAAAAGTTAAAAACACAATATTCCCTCTGATATCTTGAGAAGTCAAAGTATAAATTAGCATTATATGGAAATACTAAGTTAAAGGATAAGTCCCTAAAAATAGTATTTAAGTTCATTTGTTCAGTAAATGTACTTAGTTACATTCCACCACTGGAAGAGACGATCATATGAAGCGGTTGCTCCAAATTGTGTTGTTTTTGTAAAGTAATCAGACACATCTGCTCTAGTTTCTCTATTCTCTAATACAGCAGAATTAAGCAAACCTTTTATACTTGTGATGTGCTGACGCTCCCTTCCATCCTCGACTTACTCTCCGCAGTAACGAGTTCAGCCAGTTGGTGGCGTCAGAGTACCTGAGCTTCTTTGATTTCTCCGGCCTGTCCCTGGATCGAGCCCTGAGGTAATGCACAGTCAGCACGAGGAAGTGATGAGTGTGTGATGTAAACGTCCATATACATGAGCGTGTGTGTACTCTCTCCTTCATAGGGCATCAGCCTCGTGCTAATCAAGCTGTCGTGTTGAGTACGGTGAGCCAGTGCAGCTGACAGCAGCAGAGTTCATCCGAGCTCTCATACCTGTCTCAAACTGCTGCCTGTTCACTCAAGAGGCCCCCAGTGCTCTTCAGACACATTAGCAGACGCTTGTTAGAAATACCAGTTTACATAAAAGTCCTGCATTCATTTGCACTTGGATCTTAGATTAGAATAAGATCTATCCTTTTCCCCATCAGATCTTCACACTAAAGTCAGCCATAATAACATTTGATAAAACAGGAAATATTCTTGTTGACAGTTCATTATAATATGCAACACAGCAAATGGTTTAATGAAGGTAACTGTGGTAGCCGTCTGCACAACAATTATGTCCATCAGTGTTCTTTCTAGCAGCTTTATTTGAAATGTGCAGCCGTATGTCGGGCTGTAACTAAACGTCATGTGTGTTAACAGTGAATTGATCATTTAATCATCAAATGTAAGAAGGCAAATATTTGGCAATTATTCTTGAAAAATTACTGAACTGATTAATGATTGTAAAAATAATATCAGCCTATGACATCTCTAAGTGGTTGACCATCACAACAGAGCTGTCCAGCTAACCAATCAAAGCAGACTGGGCTCTGGTTTCAGACAGAGGGTGAAAAGAGGTGCTGCAGCACAGGCAGTATGAGAAAAATAAAGACCTTTCTGAACATTAGAGCATGGAGACATGCATGAAATGAAATGAAATGATGTTGATTTTATCATACAGTTATAATATCAAATATATTTATTATGCATTTCAAAGGTTCAGAACACAGACACACATATACTTTTAGGCTAGAAAACTCTTTATAAATGATGATATACTACAGAATACATCCAATCCAATCCAAAGGTTTTTATATAGCACATTTCAAAACAACAGAGTTGTCCAAAGTGCTGTACATCAATTAATACATCAAAAGATACGTGATTACTCAAAGTTTTAAATAGCAGGTTTGAATGTAGTTTTTGTTATAGTAAAATGTTAACCTGTTTCCAACCAATCTGTCAGTTGTGCTCCACAAATGATTGTAACTGGCAGAAGCGAGAAAATGCTATATTTCTGTAGTGATGATGTGATTTATTAGGAAACATGTGACCCCCTGTTGACCTCGTGGTGTCATTTGTGGGCGACAGGAACTTCTTAAAGGCATTCCCCCTGATGGGAGAGACCCAGGAGAGAGAGCGGATCCTTGTGCATTTCTCCAGACGCTTCTGCAACTGCAACCCTCAGACGCTCTCCTCTGAAGGTCACAGACAACAGGAGGCTGACTGGGATGATGAAGATGATGGTATGTGGAGCAATATTGATGATTCACTTCACCAAAAATATGTATTTCATACGTTTATGTCCCCTAAAAAGTGGTAGCCTCCAGCGCAAAGCAGAGAGTGAGAGTTCTCATTAGCATAATACAATGTTTGACAGCAAACAAGGTAAAGTGTACCGTTTTTGGATGTTTAAACACGCTTTTTGCCACGTCTACCTAAATAATATTGTATGCTTCATAACCATCAACACTTTTTTAAGACCACTGTAAGCTAACCTGCTAACCAACAAAATAAACTAATAAAAGATGCTAATGAACTTAATTTTAGCATAAAATAAACATTATTAAACAAATTGATTTCAGGAGAGATCAAGCAGCAGATACAAAAACAGAGACATACTAGAATATATATTTTTTAAATATGTACATTTCTCCATGTCAATAAATATGTATTATTTATTATATATTCATGCATTAAATGCTATAACATTTCATTAAAAAAGATATTCTAATATCAAGTTTAGTTTGTGCCAAATGTTTTTCACATAGCCAAGTATTTGTTCTACTTATTTAAAAAAACATGTCTGTGTGGGAAGTTATATAATAAAAGTAATAACAGATGTACAAAATCTCACACTATAAGAAACACATTGATTTAGCATTACTATAATTACAGCTCTCCATAACGGTCCCAACTAAACAAACTCCTGACTTCAGCACATTGGCACTACAGCGTTATTGCTTATAATACTGACTCAGATTAGACACAAATGATTTTAGCATGCATGGCATTTACGCAGCTCTGCAGATGTGTGTGTGAGCATGACATTTAGCTGACCTTGTGTATTGTGCTGTTTGCAGATGGAGCTCACACATTAACCTGCGCCCTCATGCTACTCAACACCGATCTACACGGACATGTATGTACTCCACTTCTCTATCTTACTGATTCTACAGGATTCCCCTTCCTCTGATCTTCCTGCAAAACAAAAGTATAAAGACTCCGTGTTTGATCATCAGCGTGACTTCTTCCTCTCTATGTCTTTCTCTCTACTCTTCTTGTCTCTCCTGCGCGGCCTACTTTCTGACCTGTTTCTGTCTCTCCTCTCCTCCAAGTCTGTTCTCTTCTACACTGAGTGCTTTGCGTAACACGATCAGTATCACCACTCCTGTGTTTTGCTTTTTCCTCAACCCTCCTGCTCAGCTCCAGTCCCCGCCACTAACTAATATCCTTTCTCTCTTCTCAATTTCCTTTTCCTCCCTTTCAAATCCTTCCCCTGCTAACCAAATATGGCCCCCTGGTCTCTCTCCACCCCCGCAGGTGGTAAGTACATTTATAGAACTAACACTCTAGGTCTCATCTCGAAAACTATCAATAGAGTTTAAGTCATGATTCAATTGGTGTCTCATAGTAGAGGATGCTCACATACGGATATACTATTTTAATCATTGGTGTGCTGTGACAAAGACAAATAATCGGTTGCTTGGGTAATGTTTAGAGAAATAGTCAGTTACTTTATTTATTTTTTTCTTGTATTTTATTCCATTGGATCTTACTCTATTTCATTTGTGTTTTACTTTTTATCTTGTAACTGTATTCAAATATTTTATTACCATTTTTTTGAAATATCTTTCTACATTGTCATTCACATATGTTGATCTGTGAAGTCCACTGAGACACATTTGCTCTGTGAATAACGTTTGATTTGATTCAAATGATTTAATAATTATAATTATTCAAATGTAATTTTGAATTTGAATGGAATGGCTCTAAAGTTTAAACTATACCCAGTTGCTCTTTCGACAGATATTTTTAAATAATGGAGGATAATAAAATGTGTCTCCTGTTCCATCCTATCCTTGGTGTTTTTCCTAGCAAAGGAGCCAGCCTGTCTGTAACGTGGCCTCCTCAGAGGAAAATGTGAATTAAAAGCCAAAATCCTTTTTTCCTATTTTTTGTGTTGCAACAGCAGTGAGTCAAAGCAGTTGTGTTCCCTGTCTGTTCTCTTTAGATAGCGGGCTTTATTCAAGCAGAACCGGGCAATATGCAATCACTTCTCTATATGTTCAATTACCATTGATATATCATTATTAAAGGTTAAATGAAGAGAAAATGAATGAAAGCTGATGCACCATGAGGTCTAAAACCACTGCTGCTGCTAGTACCAGTAGCACCACACCGCCACCCTGTGGTGAGCTGCAAAACTGCATTCAAGTTGCTGCGGATAAAAGTGGTTCGCAAACATTAGCTTCTTTGGAAATTAAATATATATTTACCAACTTCTGTGGTGCTGAGCTAAACATTCTGTTTTAACGCCATAGACCTTTAACATCATTACTTTCATTCACTTTTTGAAAATATTTAGTATTTGCACCCTAAAAAGAATCATGACAAACATTGGCGGCTTAAATGGCACCTGAGTATTGTTCCCATTTATACCAAACACGCAAAATAAATAATATGTGAAATGTCATCCTAATCTTGTACCTGTTATCTGATATTCATCTCTCCTCAGAACATCGGGAAGAAGATGTCCTGCCCGCAGTTTATCAGTAATCTAGATGGCCTCAACAGTGGCAAAGACTACCCTAAAGACTTGTTAAAGGTACAGTTTCTTCTCAAAGACAAAAACACAGCTCCAACAAAAGCTTGATCTTTTTTAGTTTAAGCCTCAGAACTGAAGAACTTCTTCACATTCCTGTACTCAAGTAAAATATATTCTTTCCCTGCCTTGCCCACACAGATCTTGTATAACTCCATCAAGAATGAGAAGCTGGAGTGGGCAGTGTGAGTATTTAGCATTTTGTGTCCAAAAGGAAAAACATGCGTGGTATGCCCGTTTTTTAGGAAGTAAAGTACACTTGAATACGTGCTGCTCAGGTTTATGTGAATGGGTATTTGTGTGTGTGCAGGGAGGAGGAGGAGCTGAGGAAGAGTCTGTCGGAGCTGGTGGAGGAGCACTGCGAGGGCGGGAGCAAGCGTGTTGCCAGGGTAACGGACGGCCATAATCCTTTCATCGCCATCCCCGTTCAGCTTAACGCTGTCACCTACAAACACGGGGTGCTGACCCGCAAGAGCCACGCCGACATGGACGGCAAACGCAGTGAGTGATTTCTCACACACACACACACACACACACACACACACACACACACACACACACACACACACACACACACACACACACACACACACACACACACACACACACACACACACACACACATTCATATTTACGTGCTAATAAGTTATTGTAAAAGAAAATATCAAAGAAAAGTTATAATTGTTTTCGTTTTCTCCCTCTCAGCCCCGAGGGGTCGCCGCGGCTGGAAGAAGTTCTATGCGGTGCTGAAAGGGATGATCCTGTATCTCCAGAAGGTACCGCATTTCTGCCCTGTTACCATAGAAACACACATCCACCTGTGTGTGTGTGTGTGTGTGTGTGTGTGTGTGTGTGTGTGTGTGTGTGTGTGTGTGTGTGTGTGTGTGTGTGTGTGTGTGTGTGTGTGTGTGTGTGTGTGTGTGTGTGTGTGTGTGTGTGTGTGTGTGTGTGTGTGTGTGTGTGTGTGTGTGTGTGTGTGTGTGTGTGTGTTGGGGGTGTGTGTGTGGGTGTGGGACAGATAGAGCATTAAGGGAGGAAATTAGAGGCATGGCTGCTCTTCTGCCTGTTTGTCTCCCCCTGCTGGTAGGAAGGCTTTACTGACTACATGTCCAGCTACTAAATGTTATATTCTTCTTGTGTCTCCAGCAGTGTGGTTCTTTGAGCAGAGCTTTACTCCTTAGATTGAAATTGAATGAGTCAATTTAGAAAATGTTAAAGCACACATCAAGAGTATGTATCTGTCCACCTCAAATTCTGATATACTGTACATATGATATATTTTAGAGTAAATTGAAAATAATAATCAAATATATTTGATAGCAGACAATTGAAAAGTATGCATCTCTATCTGTCCAGCTTATTTTTTGCATTTGAAATTCTCGTAAATATGCTTTTTTTATTTTTGAGTAATTCTGCTATAATGCAAGTGTTTTTTTTTTTAGAGTAAATTGCCATATTGTTATTGCACTCACTTTTTTATGTATATTTATTTTCAAAATGTTTTCTTGCTTTTTAACTATTATAATAGTTTGTTTTTAAATAATTGTTCTATATTCACTCCTTTTTTAACGTCAATGCCGTTTATGCCTGTTTTTCTTCTCTGTTTTCGACCAAAGGATGAGTATAAGCCTGACGCAGACATTTCCGAGGTGGACCTGAAAAACGCCGTGCGGATCCACCACGCTTTGGCCACCCGTGCCACCGACTACAGCAAGAGAGCCAACGTGATGAAGCTCAAGACCTCCGACTGGAGAGTCTTCCTGCTGCACGCCTCGTGAGTCACCAAATCACAGTCTTCACAATACTCAAAATAAAAGAGGAATAAAATACAAATATTTGTGTAAACACAAGAGGTTGGAAAAGAATGTGCAATAAACAAAATGACATAAAGATATTTATACAAAAAAATAAGTCGAAGTAAATTCATATTTGATATGTTTTCATTACACTTCATATTAAAAATGAGCCTGCAAAATGGCGGTTTAAGACAAATTCTACAGTATTTTACTATTTGTATTTATATTTTTTTGCATGATTTTAATGTTTTGCCTGGTTTTAAGATCATGATGTAAGCTGTCCAACATAGTAGTAGTTAATATTAAGCAAATGAAGCTATAAGGTTTCTTCACTGATAGAAAGATATATATTACATACATAAGGCCCATTTGAATTCCCTCACATAATCACATATTTATATATCACGACTGTACACAGTTATATTCTACAATACAGTATTTCATTTCATTGGGTATATATTGTTGTTATTCCTGTAACTTATTGCACATTATGTCTATTGTACTATTTTATTTCAATATTTTAGGTTTTTTATGTTATATATTGTATGTTGCATTGTGGGAGCAGCCTGGGAGTAAAGATTTTCATTGCATAAACTATGCTGTATCTATTGTGCACATGACAAATAAAGAATCCTTTAGAATTTGGGCACTCAAATAAAAGCTGCTACATGTAGAGATGAGGACATCATTTTAAAATATTGTGTCATTTTGAACAATTGTCTATTTTCTGTCATTTTTCTTCCAGAACAATCTATGTTGACGAGGCAAACTAAGAGACATCAATGAGACAGTTTCTTATGCACTCGCCTGCTCTCTCCCCCTTCAGCACCCCCTCATCTTGCCTTTCTCCCTTTCAGGAGTGAGGAGGAGATGATGTCTTGGATCTTCAGGATAAACCTGGTGGCGGCGCTCTTCTCGGCTCCCGCCTTCCCCGCCGCCATCGGCTCCATGAAGAAATTCTGCCGGCCCATCCTACCGTCTTCATCCACCAGACTCAAACAGGTATACACACACACACACACACACACACACACACACACACACACACACACACACACACACACACACACACACACACACACACACACACACACACACACACACACACACACACACACACACACACTCTCAAATGGATAAATATCAGGATGGCTCTAAAAGCTTTTATTTCCCATTAGAGAAATAGATTAAAATACAGTTTACTACTGCAGCCTACACTATCCTACTGCATTAAAAGTCTCCACCCACGTCATTTTTTATATATATTCTATTTGTGTCTGCTTGCATCTGATTGGCTGTTTTTTTGTGCGTGCTGTGATTGGTGCAGGAGGAGCAGCTGTTGAGTCACGAGAACAAGATGAAGCAGATGAGCCTGGAGCTGGAGGAGCACCGGAAAAACTCAGTCGACCCCAAAAGCCGCGAGTGGGAGGAGTATCGGCTGAAAGAGCACTACCTCACGTACGAGGTACACGTCCCGTAAATTCCTCATTTTATTTTTCAACTTAAAGGGTTGACGGCCACTATCTGTTAGCTGTTTTCCTTTTCATGTCCTTTCCTATAGTATAGTATATCGTTTCAAATGTTGTATGTTTTTCATACTTGCAAAGATTTAGTTGGCACACATGAAATCTCATGATAACTTCAACAAATATATGGGTATTGTTTTGTAACTGTCAGTCCTTGTATTAACTTAAGGATGAATGCTAGAGGTGGATAGGTTCTTGTTAAGGGTATGCTAGGGTAACTAATAGATTATTTATTACGTTAAGGTAATTATTTTGAATTACATGTATTCTGTGAATTTATTTTTAAATATGCAATTTAGGAATTATCTAACGCTAACTTTTGGTGAAATTAGAAGGCAACTGATGAAAATAGACACAGTCTGTACAACTCATATGTGTTTTTAGGATATTTTCTATTGCTTAAGAAGAAATTAAACTGAAGCACATTAACCCAATCTCAAAATAACCAGCGCGTAGTTTCTCGCCTTAAGTCCTCAATCAAGCTGAATACTAAACAGAACCTTTATTTAATAAAGAACATATAAACAACAAATAAAGTCAGAAGTGAGGGGACTTTTAGTCTTATAGAATATAATATAATCGTTTAATGTCATTATACATGTACAATGAGATAAATGCTTCTCCCTTTCAAGGGTGCCATCAAAACAAAAAAATATCAGTACATAAGACATACGCAGCATACATACTTACGAATAAGGAATAAAGTGCAGCAATTATTTCTTCACAATATTCTTTCAATTACAGTTTTTCTAAAATGTTATGTTTTAATATGCAAACAAGGCATTATCTAACGTTAACTGGGTGAATTAGGAATAAACAAACAGGTGGAAATAGACAAAGTTAGTCAAATAAACAGCTAAATGTTTTATTGTTTTTGTGCAGCATTTTGGCTTTTTCTTTCCATTTGTCTTAAAAAAAGTAATGAAATAATAATAAACTCAAATCATTTTTAAATGAACCCTGCATGAAAAAACATATTTGTGCATGTAGTTTCGATCATTTTTAATTGACATAAATAAAGTCAGTTGTGTCTCTTTCATCCCCCTCCCCCCTCGCCCCCTCTCCCCCTCTCCCCCTCCCTTCCCTGAGCAGAAGTCCCGCTATGAGACGTACATCAGCCTCCTGCAGGCCAAACTCCGCGCGGAGACGGACGACCTTGAGAAGATCGAGGCCAGCGTGATGGGGGGCCTGATCATGGAGGGTGGGCTGTCCGGTCGGGAGTGTCACCTCCGCAAGACGCAGTCCTCCCCGTCCATCAGCCAGGCCCAGGGGGGGCTGAACGGGAGGACTGCCCCGGGACAGAGGAGCTGAGGGGAGGAAGGACCAGGGCAACAAAACAAACCCCCTCCGGCTTCTTACTGGCTGTTTCCTGTTAGTGTTTCTGTGTTGGGCTCCTCCTGTAGGATAGCAGCAGGAGACATGACCCCCCCCCCCCTCCAGAATTGATCCACCCGGTGATTCTGTCCTTGAGCAATAGATGAAGAAGAGCCCGTGCTCAACAAGTGACTCTGCCAAACCTCAGTCCTTTGAACTCTTATTATTATTATTATTATTATTGCACATCGACATGATCAATAACTGTGATCACTATTTATAATGACATCATCAGTATTATTTCCCAACTCAGATCTAGTTGTGTTTTCTAGTTGTGAGTCATTCATAATGTATTATTAAAGGCCGCAAAGAAGGAGGTTTCAGACGGACATGGTACTACTGTAGCATTTAGACCTTTTTTTTTTCTTTCACGCACCTAGCCACTCGCAGGCGTGTGTACGGACCTACATAATGGGTGGTGTGTGAAAATGCAGCATATCCATCCCAGAAAAACTCTTGAAAGAACTTCTCAGAAGGATCAAGTCTCTGCCATGTATAGCATATTTATTTATTTATTGAATTCTCCGCCCCGGGGAAGGGTTTACACACCGAGCATGCACGCTCTTTCCTTCCCCATCCTGACATTCGTATAGTAGAAAATTGTAGAGGAGCTGTGTTTGCTCATAAGCTGCTCCGCCAGAGGAACTAGAGGTTGAGTGCCTTACTCAAGGGCACCTTGACACAAGATGTTGAAGGATTTAGTGAGTGTTAGTCACAGCGAGCTGTGATTTTAAAGCTGCCGCCCCCCCCCCCCACACCCAAATACTGACATGCATTCAATTATTCTCCTACAAGTCTTTGACTGAACGAAAGCGCTGTGCCATGTTTCTGTTTTATCCCGCAAACTACTCCTGTTGTATCACGACAAAATATGGAAGTAAAGGGCAGAGCAGGAGGGTGTGGGCGGGAGTGGATCAACTGTGTGTGTGTGTTGGCTCTTTTCAAGCAGTTCCTGGTTGAGATTTGAGTGCTGAAGCCAACAGGAAGATGTTTTCCTTTCAGACTTATTTATTGTTTGGTGAGAAAGAATCCAACGGCCTTCTGCTGAATGAGACTGCCGTAATAGTCAGGCTCTCAAAAGCATCTTCATCCCAGAGGCAGACATCATCCTTTTGACAAAGTCTCTACCTTGACTTCTTAAAATGATAACTTTTTTTCTCATGGCTCCATGAAGAATCATTAAAGGGTGAACAGTCTTGGTGAATTACAGTTAAAAGGGAACATCTGAGCAAAAAGATCAGAAATCATTCATTTAGAAACTTTTGCAGTGTCATTTATGCTCACTACTTCCGAAACACACACCTTTTCACTAAAACATTACTTTATAAAACAGTTCTGCATAAACAGTGTTGCAGAAGTGTTTATAATAGTAAAGTTTTAATTTATAAATATACGTACATTGGAAACAAATCATGTTACAAAATGGTTTCTTTTATAAAATAGACATGTCATAGCTTGCTTGGCCTCATTTTGAGCATTTACTGGTGTATTGAAGATGTTTTTGTGAAAGCAGGCCCCGGCCGTTCTTACATAGAGACAGCTGATTGGAGAGTGTAGCAGCAGGACTGCTCCAGCTTAACGTGCTTAAACCTGTCGGAGCACCGGACTGGAGAACAGCAAGTAGCCATCAAAACATCCTCCACATGGGGGAAAGTTGTTCTAAGAAGAAGAGACTGCTTTGGTTTTCTAAGTAAGACTCACCAAGTAAAAAACACCCCGCGCACATTTATCCAAACAGGAAAACAATACATTAAGCTTGTTTCTCATGGAAGGAGGAAGTGGTGGCGGTACCGCTGATTTTGAGCACCTTACTCGATCCACACACACCTTTTTCCTCTTTCTATGGGATTTGCGTATGACACAACTGTAGATCAGCGAGCTTAGTGCCGCTCGCTCAGCCTCGGCGTGGCACATAAGCATGTTGACACAAGCAGAGTGGTGGATATGGACAGGAAGTGATATCTTTGGCTCTGCACACAGCGCTTCTGTTGCTACGTATATCATATTAATAGTGGCTGATGGGATCTGGGATCCTTTTCAGGACTTGGCTGGAATCCTGGAGCCGGATCCTTGTACAGAAAAAAAGTCTGAGGTGTAGTTTTCGGAGAGGAGGTACATTTTATAAAGCTGTACTGTTAGGATGAATAACCGCTTTCTTACAGGGAGACTTCCCCCCTATAGTCACTTTGGCTGTCGTGCTAACCATTGTTTCCCAATGTTCTAGGGTAGGCCTGTGCTGTAATATAGGATTGTAACGAAAAAATATTTGTTGATTGTTATGTTTTATTTAAAAAATGACAACTTCGGCACCTTGATGTCAGCATTGGATCTGTCTTTTTGTTTGTATATTGGAACTGTTTTTTGACACGATGCTTATACTATGTAAAGGACATATTTACTGAATATTTAGTCTGTGCTTCATAAAGTAAGCTTTTATACAGATGCGTGTGGTTGTGATTTATTCGTATTGTCGACTCTGTTTAAAAGAAAAAGGATCAAAGCAGTTTACTAACCTGGGTGCCACTGACATGTTTGATATTATGTAGATATTAGTTTGTGTAGTAATACAAAACTTGTTGTGTGTACAACTTCAGCTTAGTATGTATCCCAGTGTGGGGCTGCAACACAGAAAACTAGACTCACAGAACAGGCCTGGTATTATTCATGTGTGTGTCTTATTCCATGCATTAGGGCTGCACAATTATTGAAATCACAATATGGGCTAGTACAATAATTAAAGGATTGTGGTGCTGCAGAGAAGTCCCGGCCTAGAAATAGAGTTACTTTACAAAAAAAAAGAATCCTTACTTGGTCAGGCTTTTCTCAAGAGATCACACTGATCATTTTAGATCAAATCAAATCAAGTTTTATTTATATAGCACATTTTAAAAATCAATTTTTGGTCGAGCCAAAGTGCTGTACAGTACATGCAATAAAAAAACTTTACTGCGATAGCAAACAGAAGAAAATAAATTACAACAGCAAATATAAAAATCAAACACAGGGCAATTTCAGGAGATGTATGGAAACAATGATGCAAAATTGATCATGTTGCAACTGCAAAGTCAAAATAATCTCAGTTAGTTATTTTTTCCAAATTGTGTAGCCCTTGCATACATTTATATCATTAAATAAACTGAATTACCTTCAACAATAAAACATTTGAGACTGCAGTGCCACCATGTCACATTTAAATGAATGCATGGTGTAGCACATGTGGATAAATGCAGCATTAATCAGCATCTTAAGTTTTCAGAAAATAACCATGCATCACATTTTTGTATCATATACCCATTTTCGAGAGTTGGAAGAACCGTTTCAATCTTTTGGTAAAGTAAAGTGGTAATATTAATAATAATAATGTGGACATATTATGTTTTAAGTGAAACTCCTGCATTCAAAATGTTACTTTAGTAAAAGTACAAAAGTGTTAGATCATAAAATACTTAAATCACCCAAACCTAAAGTACTCCTTATGCAGAATGGCCATTTTCAGGATAATATATATTATATCACTGGATTATTTTTTGTGATCTGTTAATGTTAACATTATATTCATTTTGCAGCATGGTTAGAGGTGTCATGCAGTAATTCTCCTGCATTTATAAACGTATGTCCTGATACCGACTGCTGACATTTCCTTTTAGTGTCACACAGACATTCGCATTGGTGTACTTCTTTGACCTTGAAATTACTTATTACTAAATAATCAAACGATGGCTCCAAAACGTTTTTTTTTCAACTGGAGTTTGTACTGCCCACTCACCTGTGCCAAAGGGAGAAAGGTGCCAAATAGTAAGGCTGTTACTTTAAGAGTGTTGCATTGTGGGTTGTCTGTAACTCCAATGTTGCTCGGCTAGTGATTCACTGCCGTATCTCATTTCCGAGATTCCCCTCCTCGAGTCTTAGTCCCGCCCAAAGGAGATGCGAGCGGAGGAGCCGAGGAGGGGAACCGAGGAAAGAGGAGGGGAAGCAGCAGGCGGTTAGAAAAATGAGAACTCCTCTCCTCTGAGCGGTCATTTTAAAGAGACGTCCATTACTGATGACAGGAGGCACAGCAGCTCTCTGTCTGATGGACAGATGTGTTCATGACGATTTATATATTTACTTTTAATTCATTCGCAGTGCGGTATAATGAGACAATAACAGGCTACAGATGCGGACACACACACACACACACACACACACACACACACACACACACACACACACACACACACACACACACACACACACACACACACACACACACACACACGTATATATAAATATATACAATTTCAAAAACACACATCTTATATTTAGTGGAGGAAAATAATTATGACATCACTTACTCTGGGATTTGTAGTATTTCTAGTTGCGTGTTTTTTTACGACAAACTGTGGCATTTTTTTACATGGAAATTATTTTTTAAGATCTTTTAAATGTTTGCATAATGGGACATATGTTAAGTCTAAAAACGTCTCCCAAAGTCCTCACTGAAGTAAGAAGTTGGCAAACAAGTGGAAAACAAATAAGCCACTGAATGTCGTGTTTTAAATTGAAGAAGGTCCAAAGGATGCTGACAAACTGAGACAGTTTTCTGTGTTTCTGCTGGCAGAATGTGGATATTTAACTCAACAAAAATAATTAAGAAACCAGACAATAAGGTAAGATGTATACTTTATTCTATATTATAAGTTAAAACACATTTTTAACTAAACCCAGCCATAAGTGCATAAGTGAGGTGAAAGTCAGAAACAGATATACATTTATTTTTAATGTAGACATTTTGACTTTTATAGTAGTCAACATGTCATAGTTTTTCCACAGGTGCTGCTAATTACATGTCTCTGCAATATAAGCTGTAGGTGTGTAGCTAATGTGACAAAATACTGTCTCCAGTGGAAAGTTATCCTATTCATACAGACTCCCAGGGCTAATGTGTCTGAATAAGCTAGCTTGACATTTGTAAATGATTTGATCAATTTACTTTATGAAACAACTTTTTCCAGATCCATGCTGCGTAGCTAAGTGACAATTAGCCCGCTAACCGACAATTAGCCCGCTAACCGACAATTAGCCCGCTAACCGACAATTAGCCCGCTAACCTTAGCTTGCTGGCTTTCTAACTGTAGGCAAATTGTAAAGCAAAGTACAAGACACTTCTTGTACTTTGCTTCATTATACTTTATGTAGCCTATTATGAGAAATGTGTTGATTTTAGCCAACAATAAATTATGTTTCGGAACAAAACTGTTTAAAAAATAAATAAAGTTAAGTTTAGGTAAGCCAGCTAGCTCGAAATTAGTAAATCTGTTTAGGTTCGGCTTTAGTTACTTTGTAATGCTAGCTGATAAGAGTAGATTGCAAATGTCAAGCTACTTAATATGGAGCCAATGGTCTTAATACCATACAGCAACATTATTTTACATAATGATATACAATTGTAATGTCGTTGTCACTCTTTGGCCGATGACCAGCAGGATTTTAGCTGCCCCCCTTCTGGTGTAGGCCTAAATAATAAAGATGATTTTTTTTAGATGTTCCATAATGTATCTTTGATCAGTGTGATAAAACATTCCTTTCATTAAGTAACTTTCTTTGAGATACCATAACAACGTAAGCTGCTTTACAAGCTAGCTAGTTTAACAAAGTTATCAGCATGCTTATGTATTGACCAGACACTTTAATGTCTCTTGTCTTGAAATTGCATCTTCAGCATAATACTTTGTGCCTATGAATATTTGTGCTGCGACCACTCTGTTTAAAAGCTAGTCCAGTGTGCTTCTGCTCCTAAAGCTTTTCAAATAACCCCAACAAGCTTACAACAGAGCCAAAACACTAGAGCCAATAGATAGAAACAAAATGTACTCAAATCTAATTTCCCTTAGACTGTAATTGCATTAGTTTGATGTAGCACAGATGACTGCGAAAAGGCCACAACATTGCAAACAGAGTGACTGTATTTGTCAAATGATACCATGCGAGAATGTTAACATATAGCTAAGCCGCTGTCTATTGTCATTATATTATCACTATGCTAATGCTAGTGTAATTACAGAAGGGTCACATTTAAATTAGCCTCTTACATGTCAGTCACTGCTTGATATTTCAGAAATGAGCAGTGTCTAGTTAATATTGAGAGCTGTCAAATGTTATAGCGTTACATTTTTACAATCCTTGCCCAATTCACTGTGAGGTGCCATCCATTTTATTGCATTTGATGCACTTCCCGCCGACTGAAAAACCCTCACCTGGATGATAGGAGTTAATACTCTTCTGTTCACATCATGTCTTCTCTCCTGCTGAGGCAACCATCTGGCACACTAAGCTTTGATTTTCACCTGGAAATGGAAATGCAGATGTCCGGAGCTCAGTTAAAATCAATGTGTCCATCATATATTTTTACGCTCCGATTGAGTTTGTGCCGTTTAAAATCATTAATACATGAGCGACCTTTCCAAACACGGCTGATGATTCCACTTATACTTTAAATACAGTAGTACTAACAGTACTTAGTTGATATAAATGAAATAAACTAAAATTATTTAACATCCCCTTCACAAATTATCTTTATACAGTGGGGGGAAAAAAGTATTTAGTCAGCGACCAATTGTGCAATTTCTCCAACTTAAAAAGATGAGAGGCCTGTCATTTTCATCCTAGGTATACCTCAACTATGAGAGACAAAATGAGAAGAAAAAAGAAAAAAAATCCATTGTCTGATTTTTCAAGAATTTATTTGCAAATTATGGTGGAAAATAAGTATTTGGTCAATAACAAAAGTTCATCTCAATAATTTGTTATATACCCTTTGTTGGCAATGACATATTTTTGTCCCATTCCTCCATGCAGATCTCCTCTAGAGCAGTGATGTTTTGGGGCTGTCGCTGGGCAACAGGGACTTTCAACTCCCTCCAAAGATTTTCTATGCGGTTGAGATCTGGAGACTGGCTAGGCCACTCCAGGACCTTGAAATGATTCTTATGTAGCCACTCCTTCGTTTCCCTCAAAATCTCACGATACATGGCCCCATTCATTCTTTACTTTACACGGATCAGTCGTCCTGGTCCCTTTGCAGAAAAACAGCCCCAAAGCATGATGTTTCCACCCCCATGTTTCACAGTAGGTATGGTGCTCAGCATTCTTTCTCCTCCAAACACGTCTAGTTGAGTTTTTACCAAAAAGTTCTATTTTGGTTTCATCTGACCATATGACATTCTCCCAATCCTCTTCTGGATCATCTAAATGCTCTCTAGCAAACTTCAGACGGGCCTGGTCATGTACTGGCTTAAGCAGGGGGACACGTCTGGCACTGCAGGATTGGAGCCCCTGGCGGCGTAGTGTGTTACTGATGGTAGCCTTTGTTACTTTGGTCCCAGCTCTCTGCAGGTCATTGACTAGGTCCCCCCGTGTGGTTCTGGGATTTTTGCTCACCGTTCTTGTGATCATTTTGACCCCACGGGGTGAGATCTTGCGTGGAGCCCCAGATCGAGGGAGATTATCAGTGGTCTTGTATGTCTTCCATTTTATAATAATTGCTCCCACAGTTGATTTCTTCACACCAAACTGCTTACCTATTGCAGATTCAGTCTTCCCAGCCTGGTACAGGTCTACAATTTTGTTTCTGGTGTCCTTTGACAGCTCTTTCGTCTTGGCCATAGTGGAGTTTGGAGTGTGACTGTTTGAGGTTGTGGACAGGTGTCTTTTATACTGATAACGAGTTCAAACAGGTGCCATTAATGCAGTTAACAAGTGGAGGACAGAGGAGGCTCTTAAAGAAGAAGTTACAGGTCTGTGAGAGCCAGAAATCTTGTTTGTTTGTAGGTGACCAAATACTTATTTTCCACCATAATTTGCAAATAAATTCTTTAAAGATCAGACAATGTGATTTTCTGGATTTTTTTTTCTCATTTTGTCTCTCATAGTTGAGGTATACCTAGGATGAAAATTACAGGTCTTTCATCTTTTTATCAATCAATCAATCAATCAATCAATGTTTATTTATATAGCCCAATATCACAAATGTTACATTTGTCTCAGTTGACTTCACAGTTTGTACAGAATATCACTTTTTAAGTGGGAGAACTTGCACAATTGGTGGCTGACTAAATACTTTTTTGCCCCACTGTATATGTAAATTAGGGCTGCTACTAACAATTAGTTTAGTGGATCTTAATCAATGAATCTGAATGATTGAACGATTAAAAGTAAAAAATGTAATAATTTGGTTAATAGAATGTCAATCCAAAACCCGATGATACAAGTCTGGAAAGAATTAAGAGACCAATCCAAATTTTTGCATGTATGGCAGCCTTTCCATTCCAGTGTCTGTTGAATTCCAACACAGAGAAATGTTGTCAGTAGTTGAAGAATTAAATACAATGAAAAAAATGTAATTTTACTCCAAAATACCTATAAATAGTAAAACCAGAGAAACTGATAATGCTGCAGTAGTCTCTTAATTTTTGTCCAGAGCTGTATTTACTTTATTTTATTATGATTTAAAAAAGAGAAAAAACTGTAGAACGTCTGACATTTGTGTTAAAAAAAAGTTAACGCTTTAAAGATATATTTTTCAAAAATAATTGGCGATTATTTATGAGTTTCATTTTACACATTTTTTCAAAAGTGGATGGAGATTGGAGACATTTGTGCGGAGACAGGGACATGTGGAATGACCTTTTATTGCGCGATTAGTCATTTTTCAGACAACAAGGCTCCCCCAACATTTAAACAAACAGCAATGTACAAAACAGCACACTTTTTTTGCCATCAACGGAAATTTTAATAAGGTAGTGAGAGTACATAACAGAAAGTAATGAAGTGTGAGGACGCGAGTTATGGTGATGTTGAGATTTGAAGGATGAGCTCGATGTCAAAGCCAAAGTAAGCACCATCGTCATGTGGTCAGGAAAGGCCATATTTCAGTAAGAAATATTCTAGAAGGGGTCAGGAGAGGTTATCATGATACAAGAGGGTTGTTATCACAGTTTTCAGACATTTTTACCAACTAAAAAAAGAACAATATCGGTGTAAGACTATTTTATCATGCAATTTACTTTAGTAAACCTTCTGACACACAGACAGAATATACTTCAATAAGTAGAACTCAATACATCTCTGTCCAGCAATAGCCATAAAGCCTGTAATTTATACTCTTTGAATGTGAGATCCCTATCAAAAATAATATGCAGATTTGTATTTTTCTTAATATATCTAAAGTGCAAGTATTTATCCATTTTTATTCAATGCTTTCTGTAAGTATAAAATACAAAGGAAAAAAAACAGCAATATGTTTTTCCTGTTTATATGTTATATTTTTCTGAAAGGAGGAGCATCATATATAACAAACCATATATATATATATATATATACACACACGCCACAGATAAAATATTTTTTGAAAGATACAACATATTATCTCATATGGGGATGATAAAGGGATTTAGACCAAACGATGACATGGGATATGTTCATTGTGCATTGACCCCACCCCTTTAAAATCCAGGATCCATTTCCCAACATCTTCAAAGCATTTTTGAAAGAACGTCTTTGTTACGAAACACAACAGTAGCCTGTACAGTCTGCAAACATGATGGACCCTAACCGCTCGGTGCAAAAGGAGACGTGCTAAATGAGCCCTCTGTCAGTGGTTTGTGATGAGTCATATAGTGCTCGGCTTGGACCAGACGCTGCGATTGGCTGTGCAATAACCAAGGAACTCTGAGCGGCCAATAAAAAAAGACTACAACACGGAAACCAGAAATGGAGCAGATTTGGTTGTCTGTAACGCCTTTATGGAAGTTAAGTCTGTTTTGAAGTCAGTAGTTGTGGAAGTTTGCTGTTTTAGGTCATGTCTATGAATAGTCTGTTTAAGCAAGCAGATGAAGCGCCTACAGCAGGGGTCATCATAGCAATCGGAGAACATGCAACAAGTAGCTACTGCTGCACTTAAGAGTAATATTACATGTTTCTTCTATTTCCATTAGTTGAATAAGGAATGTTACTTGTTGTTGGGGCAACAACAAACCAGCTCTTTTGAATAAAATTAAATAATACCAGACAAAAAGGCAGGATTACATTAGGGATTGCTATGATGGCTCATCTGTTTAGTAATTCAGAACATCATTCGCACACTGAACTTAGCCAGAGCCACTGAAGACAGCGCGATTTACACAGAAAATAATTATCATCCTACCATTTTGCATTTGAGTCCCAGAAATGGATGAACGTGGGCACAGCATGGCTGCAAGGTCCCTCCGGGTTTTGCCGTGACACTGAGTGAGCTCTTGTTAACTTGAGAAATCTGATTTGATCACACTGTCTTCAGCAAAAATCACGAGAGCTCCCCACTTCTCTTCCCTGTTATTCACATAGAACTACAACCCAAAATATACAGGTCATGTTATACAACCAAATCCTGAACGACTGACCCAGTAGCACCTGGCGATCACAGTCTGCAACAGCACGTCCTTAAATCTTTATAGAAATGTGCGTTTTAAATTGAGGAATTCACAATGAGAACTCTATGAGCAAGTTCATGCTCTCCTTATATTGGGACATAAGAGAAATGGATAAAAGGAGGTGTTGTATTTCCAGTCTTCATGTAGCATGAGCCTCCTGTAGGCCTCAATTAAATCAAGCTGAAGCCACACTCTGGGGAATAAGTGCTGAGTCATGACAGAGAGTGCAGCCTTATGGTGAACTCGAGATGAACTCAATGACCTCAGATGAGCATTGCTGGGTACACAGTAATAGGTGGCTCGTATGTGCGTTAAATCAAAATGGGCTCCTATAATTCACAGGGCAGTGTGAGGAAATCTTTGCATGAGGGGAAAGAGACTTCCTGTTCCAGTCCTAACTGGATCTGTCCTCAGCCGGGTCAGTAGGCTGCTGCTGCTGCTAAGCCCTTACAGTGCAGTGCCAGGCTTCATCAGGCCTTTCACATACACTGGGACACAAACCTGGGCCAAAACGTCCTGCGTGGAACAGATGGGATTTTCTGGAACATTTTTCTTGCCTCTAACGCGCAGACATGCCCAATCAAACACAGATCGACCTTTTTATAAAGCAACCATTCGATCTGACTTCTGCTACAGTTTCAGCCCAGGTGTGCTTTCTGCTTCAGTCTAGCCTCAGCTAACCTTCGTGCCTGGCAGGCCCAGGCTGTAACTACATTAGCAGCTTTTATCCAGCTGAGATTTTTAAAGCCGCAATCCTTGCAGTCTGTTTCCCCTTCATGCCACTCTGACACACTGTGACCAGGCTTAGTTGTAGTGTTTTAGACCGATCTGCTTGAAAAAACGACTAACCACTTAGAACCTATTGTTAGTTCAATTGCACTTTAATGTAAGCCTAAAGGTTGCCTGGGTCAAAAAGAAGGAATTGGCAGTGTGTCTGCCGGAGTGTATTTAGGCGTTTGGACAAGTTTAACTAGACAGACAATGAGCCAGGGCCTTTTTTACACTTTGAAACAGTGGACTGGAGATCAGAGTCTGCCCACGTAAGAGAAAATAATTATAATCCTCATTGTAAAACAGACAACAAACTCCCCTGTGCTTTGGGTCTGCTGGGGCCGATCACTATCACCTAGCAGAAATAAAAACCGCAGACAAGCAAAAGTCCAACTGTTGTTCACCTGTCCGGCATTAGCAGTCTCAGGCAGTCTGCTGGCTGCAAATGACAGGAGGCCTTGGGCAGTTCACCATTAAAACCCTTTAGAGGACTCCCAAACACTCAGATAGGGACAAGAGGCCTCGACAGGGGCAGACTGTGTGTGTTTGTGTTAGGGGAGAAACGAGTAAGGTATTTCGGGGGTGAGTCCAAAGCTCCAAAGGGGAACGTAAAACACCCAAACTAGTCTACGCGCACTGATAGACGGACAAGGCAGCCTACTAGTTTACAGAACATGACAGGAAAATATCTCACTACTACTCTGACGTTTTTTCCCCACTCAAGTGCTTCAGAAGAAAGACTTCACATTTTGGAAATATAATGCAGATGCACAACCTCACCGACATGCTTTCCAATATCTACTGATTACATCAGCCTATACATTTTTTTCATCTTTTTAATAGTCTATACACGTGATACAATGCCGCGATTGGCACGTACACAATATTGCACACTACTATGAAATGTCCTACACTAGTCAGCAGCTTCCTCTCTGCCTGGGAGGGGGAAACCTGACACACCTGGACAACATAATGTGGAGAAACGGGAAAAAAGGGCAAAAGATAATGCAGAAACGTGACATATTCAGGCCCCCAAGGAGCGTTCAAGGGGCTGTAGCACCATAAAGAGATAGTATCTGCCTGGGCCCTGCACTGATAGGCCTTTCCATCCTCTGGATTGCACTCACACTGATGGCCTGCTTGGCTCTTTATCAGCATCCATCTCTGCTCTAACCAACAGATTCATTCAGCTGTTCCTCACTTTGTTTGTTTCATGGTGCATATGGTGTGCAAGACCACCCTGGTGTACTCCTGTACACACACATTTCTGCGAGAGGCCACCAGGGCAGGGGTGCCGCTAAGGATTCTGGGCTCCAGGGGGCCATGACACACTGACGACAGCACCTCATCTATCTGATTCTGCCCACACCATCTCTGGCCCCCAAACTCCCAGCATAACTCTCAGCTTACTCTCGGTGTTGCCACCTATGCACATCAGGGGCGTGAACTAACACAGCCCCGGCGAGTTTATATTCCGGCCTACATAACAGCACTCGTAAATGAAAACGTACAGCGGTCGAGGTCACGGACCATCCACGTGAGAACACGTAAACGAGTGGAGTGTATAAGGCACGGGTCGTAATGACGTCAGAGAGGACGCGTAGCCTCGCCACGCGCTGTGCTAATGCGTCTTTTTTTGCGCTCCCATAAGGTGGACCTTTATACTTTTGCACCCCCCCCCCCCACCCCCCAAGAGGGAAGAAAACAACAAAGTAACAAAGAAAAAACTTAACCCACAGAAAACGTGGGTGTCTCAATCAGGATTTTTTTCTTTACAGCTGATTCACAAAATCATAATTAGTACATCTAAGTTAGCACTTTTTTTCTTTTAAGTTTATATGGACATGGTGCAAGAGGGTTGAAATTCAATACAGTGGCTCACAAATGGATTTATCCCATTTTTTTGAGGCCACAAAATAGGCTTTTTATTTTTGAGTCTCAACTTTTCCAAGTCAATGGCGTGATATAAATGTTTTCATTAGCCTACTACGCTTTAGGTCAAACCAAAGACTATAGCCTACTTTGCCAAACTTCTTTTTCAGAACAAGAACCTATGCACACATGCTGACATGTTAACAGGCCTGTAGTGCTGCGTTCTGCAATTCATACACTTTTAGAGCGCTTTCATATTTATTCTGCGTACCTTTATAATAAACTATACATCTGGAATCAGATTTTGGTTTCATAAAGTCCATAATATATTCTCTTTGTGCTGATGTCAAATATTCTTTCTACATGAAGACTGTCATTTTATATAATAGACCTCTGGTTTTTACCTGTGATTAAATCTTAGTATATTACCAGTTTGAAAACACTTAACATTTCTTTTTTTTCGAAATAGCTTTGATGTGTGCAAAATCTGTCGTTTGATAGAGATATAAACACTCTGTTCATTGTCATTTAAATCAAGTATAGGAAACAGTTCATATCTTACAGTTCAATCCTTGATAGCAGCGGCTTACTGTTACATGGTGGTAAGTGGGGTGACATCCAGTAAAATGAGCGAGGAGACAGCAGAGGTGCTGCCATGTCTGTGGAGGTTGTGTGTGTGGGGTGATTCCCTTGGAAATTTCTCTTTCTATTTTACAGTTAAAAGTCTCGTTTTTCTCTCAGAGTCCAGTTTGTCGTTTCACTCCGGCCCTCCTAAGATCCGCGTCAGTCATCGTCGCCGTCATCTCCGCCGAGCGGGCCCTCAGGTAGCAGTTCGGAGGCCCGTTTCTCTCTACTCCTCTCCTGGATCTTCCTCATCTCATCCGCGTATTTGCTGAAGGTGTTGCCGAATTTGGACCACACTTTGCACGGAACCGTGATGGAGTTCCGGTACGTGGGCTTCACCTCGCTGACCCTCATGAAGACCCCGTACTTATTGGAGCCCACGTCGAAGAAGAAGCGCTTGTTGTCGACCGTCAGAGAGGTGCCCTCCGGGAGCTCCGCCGGCTCCTCGTCCACACCGTAGTCGTCGATGAGTTTGGCCAAAGCGTCGCGGAACTCGATGAGACCCTGCGCCGGCAGAGCGATGGTCTGGCCTTGCGCGCTTCCCAATCCGGGCCCCCGATTAACGGTCTGCCGGATCCTTAGGAACCGCCCCCTCTGGTTCTCTTTCAGATCCATGTAATATTTCCGATTCTCCCGCACCAGGAATTCGCTCTTGAGCGCCCGCCGCGGCTCATCCTGCACTATGTCCGGGTTGCTCGGGCCCAGCTGGGCGTAATGTTCGATAAAGTCCCCGAGATAATCGCGGAACTCTACGGCCACCGACATAGAGAGAGTGAGGCGGCTCTTGTTTCCACCAGCCCCGACCTCGGCTATCTTTAGGAAGCGGCCTTTAACATTCTGCTTCACGTCAAGGTAGAAGCGCTTGTTTTGGATGTCGACGCGCTTCGAGGCGAGCTCCTCGGTGTCGTGCTGCAGCCGGGACATAGCACCCATCGCACCCGGGGGCAGCGAGCCGGGGCCCGCGGTGGGCCCTCCGTGGTCACTGCCACTGTCTCTGTCCGCCATGATGCTGCCTCCCTGCTTTACCTTCCACCGTCTCCCTCTGCCTGCTGCAACCTCGACTGCCCGTCAAACCACTCCGCCGCTCTATCGCGAGACGAGAAGAGAGAAGAGGTTGAAAAAAGGAAAGTAGCTGTGCTCGGTGCTGCTGTACTGAAAGCGGGCTGCGTTCAAGACACTCACTCTGGTTTTACAACGTTTCACACAATTTTCACTTCATCCTTCTCTTTCGCCGTATATTGCACCTGAAAGTTAACCCCCACCCATGTGAGCCTCAAACACTGCAGTACTAACATCAAACATAGATAGATAGATAGATAGATAGATAGATAGATAGATAGATAGATAGATAGATAGATGGATAGATACATGGATAGATACATTGATAATGGCTGCACATTGAAGTACATAAATAACACCTGTTTGCATCCTGTTGAAAAAGTAATGACAGGACTGGAATAACATTCCTACCTGATAATTATTGGTTTGGGTCTTTCAGCACCACGGACAGCGATCCTGGACAGTCTCTTAAGAAGGACACATGAATAGAGAGAGCCAGGGAAAAGATACATTTCTGAATGAACAGTGGATGATAGCTGTATGAGTCTGAGGGAGGGGCTGATTCACTGTGAAGCATCATGAATCATTACCCTGTAATTGGACCTGCTTGCCTGCCACTGTTTCTCAATGGCCTTGAAAGGGTTTATCAGCTTAAAAGAAGAAGCAAAACGCCAACTGTTGGATAAAACCTACTATATTGGACATACACAATGTCATTAATATTCATTTTTAAATTCACATTAAATATACAACCAAGGCATAATATTATCTTAACAGGTTTTAGAATGATGCTGATTTAGAATTATATTTTCATGCAATATGAGTTCAGATTAGTAACGTCTTTTTCTTTCTTTTAGCACTTGCGTATTTCCAGTGTATTCAAGTGAGAATGAATCCTGTTTATAAGGGTCATATAAAGTACCACCACAATAACAATAAAACATACCAGGCGATGTTATGAGGTGTTTAGCCTTCATGGGCCTACAAAGGAGGAGCAAGTAGAAGAATGATGTGGGTGACTTGATGTTGAATTGAGTTTGTTTTGGAGTATTGCTTACAGTGTAGGAAATGATGGAGAGATGAATGGAAAAAGGGAATCAGGGACAAGACATCCTGACAGATGCATAGTAAAGTATTTTGGATAGAAAGTGTCCCATGATATATGTCATCAACACCCTGCTGAAATGAAGGTGCATCTCCAAAAACAGCTCCTCTGATAATTCCAAGGGTATAGTACCAGGGGAAACGGCAATTGGTGGCAGTCCTCCCCCAGGGTTAGTCAGCAGGAAAGGGTTTTTCCTCCCCTTCACTTTGTCAACAAATGATTTGCTCTCAAGGCTCATTTGGAAATTCCTAAATTGTGAGTGATGTCCCTGAATGGGTTTCTCTAATGAATACATGAGCGCTTGAATGGATGAAGGAGAGATAGATCAGTTAATGGGTGGGCAGTGGGCGGAGACGGAGAAAGGTGGGAGTGGGTCACTGAACACATCACATACTCTTCAAATGCTTTGGTAATCCCAGGACTGGAAAAGCAATCATAGGAATAAGGAACCATCACAATTTGAAGATGAACCTCCACGCTTGATAGCGTTCAGCACCTTGGACAGCAAACAGGACAGAAACGGCTTTTTACTTTATCTAAAAGACTTGACCCTTTCGAACTTGGGTTAATATTTTACAGTCAACAAACCATATTGGCCTTCAATCTCTACGAGGTGTCATGTGACTGGCTTTGTTGGGGCCAGCACTAAACATGTCAAGCCATTCAGCACCATGGGAATGGCTCGTGATGGCCCTTCTGCTTGAGAAACTGGTGTGTGAGGCCATCATGTAGGTGCATACTGTGATGAAATGGCCTCTCACATTTTCTTCATCATCTATAGTAAGAAAAATGCAGCCCATGTGTCCCCTATATGACATTATATTTGATCCCTTTCTCAGCATGGACAATGAAAGGCTTTCTGACCTCTACAGAAGGGCGTGCGGCTCCTGATAGAGAGTGAAAGGAGAATCTTATGAATGGCTTGATTGATTGATACACAGATGGAAGCAGGGGCAGCCCAAGCATATTGTGTAAAGCTCGCATTTCATTGGTGGAGATGTGTTCAGTGAAAAAAGTGGTTTTATTAGCTGTAGCTGAGCAGGATTGGCAACAAATTTGCGTAGAATATCTTTCCAGCATAGCACCTTTAGGTTGGGCTAACTGATGCCCCCACTTGTTGCATTACAGAGTCGTACAACTGCACAGTTTTTCATAGCTTAGTGAACTGCACTGACTCGCATAGGGTGGTAAATGTCAGCTTTTGGGTGTGCTTTCCTGCAGCGTGCGTATATATGAGTGAGAACATTTAAAGCTGAAGTCTCGTAACTCGCAGCTCGGTTCGCCACGCTGAGGAATCCATTGAGAGAATTTCGCAGCGTTAGTCATCGCGACAACTATCCGCAGTGTATGTAACAGTCGCCTATAGCCTCTCTTGCACATCTCGCACTGATCCACAGTGGGAGCCGCGCAGTGCTTGGCGACAGACGCACCGTGCACCGCTTGCGTGATTTCTCCCGCACCCACCACCCGCAGAGGTTTAACTCAGGCGGCCGGCATGCTCACACGCCGGTTGGGTCGGTGGCGGTGTGCCGGTGGGTGCCCGGGTCATTAGGGTGTTTGCGCAGGACGTGGCGAGCCGACGCCAGTGACCGGGCAGGTGATGTTTGCTCACGTAAACTGCTCGCGTATGATGAGGGGCGCAGGGGACGCATCTGGAGGTTGCGCGCTACTGTTGCATCGCCTCACCGGATAACCGCTGCTATCTCATCCTGTCCGTCTCTTCCTCCCCCGGTTTTTCTGTTCTTTTATTTATTTATTGTTTTGCTTACAGGAGAGGAACTGTTTTCACGAGCGTAATAAGTGGATAAGGGACCCGACCTTGCATTTGCGTGGAGTGCGTATCGTTTCTTGTGATTCCTCTATACGCGCAAGCTGCTTTTTTTCATACCAGAGGCAATGCGCCCACCCATGCGATGCTAGCCTATTAGCTGGAGAGAGAGTGAGAGAGAGCGAAAGAGAGAGGGAGAGAAAGAGAGAGATAGAAGGAGAGAGAGAGAGAGATAGAGAGGGAGAGAGGTTTCAGCCCTGGATTCGAGAGGAGGCTAATTTACGAGTCTTGTTTTGCCTTTCAGGAAAAGGGGAGATAAGAGGGGGAGGGTGGTTGGTGAAGGAGAATGCAGCAATCACATTTTTAAGCATGCAGAAGCGGGCCGTTTCCGGTTCCTAGGCTGGTGTGTGTGTCCCCCATCCGAGGCCAGCAGCCGTATGGGGAGAGCAGCGGCAGACACAGATGGCATGGACACTTCCACAAGGTCTGCCGCTCTGCCCTGCCTGCTCTGCCGGAGCCCGTTCGCCGCCGTCTCTCTCTTCCAGCTCGCTCCGCCGCCCAGCAGCACTGCAGCACAGCACAGGCTGACGGCATGAGGCTTGATCCAGTGCATTTCTCCATGCTGGTCATCGGGGTCTCCTTCGCCTGTTACGCCCCGAGTCTCAACTCCCTCCAGGACCAGGCGTACCGATCCGCCGTGGTCATCGAGGGCGAGGTGCGCTCCTCCCCGGAGAACGTCTCCTCCCGGGAGCCCTACAGTGTGAATGTCAAAGTGCTGGACGTGTGGCCCGTCAACAGCGGCGGCCTCGAGAGGGAGCAGCTCGTGACCGTCGGGGACTTCGGCTCCGAGGCCCCGTGTACCACGGTGGAGAAGGACCACAGATATATATTTTTCATGGACCCCACAGCCGAGCCCTTGGTATTCAAGGCATCGTACGCCCCTGTGGACGCCAGCGAGCCGGAGCTGAAGAAGGATGTGGAGCGAGTGTTGTGCGAGGACTGCGGTAAGTTTAAGGCTTTCCCCCCTCTCCACCTGCCCTACACTCACACCGCACCATAGGGCCACTGAGGCTGCCATGGCGATGTAACGAGACAGTCACCGCTCTCTGGCTGCGCGTGCACGTGTTGAGCCTATACAGTGTTTCAGCGTGCGTACACATGTGCATGCGCGTTAGCCGGTTGACACTTTTTAATCCTGCATAACCCAAACTGAAATGAGAAGCAAGACAGCGTGTGTGAGTGTGTGTGTGTGTGTGTGTGTGTGTGTGTGTGTGTGTGTGTGTGTGTGTGTGTGTGTGTGTGTGTGTGTGTGTGTGTGTGTGTGTGTGTGTGTGTGTGTGTGTGAGTTTAACCCGGGCTAAACCACAAACAGGTTCCTTCAAAAGCCCTGATGATCAGGGGATACTAAAAGTTCAGTTAGAGATCTGCACCATCACATCATCACTGTCTGCATCATGTGTAGGCTTAAGGTTGAACAGCAGTTAGTGTGTGTGTGTGTGTGTGTGTGTTTGTGTCTGTGTGTGTGTGTGTGTGTGTGTGTGTGTGTGTGTGTGTCAGAGATATAGGCAGAACATGTGAGGGGAAAGTTACCTACAGTCAGTTTTACATGTCAGATCTGCTGCTGTTATATCAGACTGTGCCATTGATGACTGCAGTGATGGGTAGTGGTAACTGTTAAAATGTCACAACTTGTTGCAGGTTTCCACCATTGCCATCTAAAATGTTGCTTTAAATAATAATAATAAATAACTAATTTATATGAGAAGTGGCTAAAACTAAATGTAAAGCAGCTGGCCTGTCTGTTGAAGTTATTGTCAACAGGATGGCTTTTATGAAAAGAACAATCTGAATACAAGACAAGGAAAGAAGATTCAAGATGAGGGTTGAGCACTTTTTCTCTTTACTTTCTGACATTTCCTCCCTTGGTTTCTCTCCGTCAGAGAGGTAAAAAAAACTTGAATTGACCCTTTACTTACAAAAGGGAAAAGGAAAGTTTCAGAACCGTCTACTTAGTTCGTATAAGACATAAACGGAGCTCTAGACACTGATACTTGTACATCATTACATCTGCTAGTTACTCTCAGGTATCTTATACTTTTAACTACAGTGCAATCCTGTGACCACCTATGTGGCAAGAAGTACACTAAACCTGGATTTCCCCTGCTACACAAAAGAGAGGGGAATTACATTTTAACTGTGGAAATATTGAACATTTCCCCAATATGAGCCTTAAGACCATCACTGTGGACATCATCACCTTTGTCATGGTCATTTAAATACATAAACTTTGAAACAATGCGGTTAAACTTACATTCATTTGGTTCAAACAATGAATCACCGTCATTTCCATGCAAACCACTGGCACCTGTAAAGTGTTCAATCCTGACAGGAAGTAACTCAGAAGTCTCAACAAAGGGTTCATCCAGCGTTTGAGCTAACAGCGTGATGTTCTATTTTTACCTCTGTGTCATGCTAAAATTATCCAGTCATTTATTTATGACAGGGCTGTTGCAATCAGGCTTCTGTCTAAAGCCCATTTGTGCAGGCAAGGCGTAAGCTCAGGAGAGGAGATACCCACTTATGAGCTGAATCATCCCGCGCACACGCTAATACGCACACGCACACGCACACACACACACACACACACACACACACACACACACACACACACACACACACACACACACACACACACACACACACACACACACACACACACACACACACACACATAACGAAAGCAAGAGAAACAGGGAGAAGACTCAACCTAATTAGAGACTGCAGAGTGTGTGCTGCTGACACATAACATGCACTGTGGCAACCAGTGGCCTCTGAATGTCCACAGCGTTATAGGAACACAGCTTTTGTCGCCTCCATTTCTTTCATAGGGTTGGCTGGATTCATCTGACAAAACTTGACAAAGAAATACAAAATCTAAGGCCCAAATTAGTCACACAGTCAACCAAAAAAACGTATCACTTGCAATTGGTAGCCCTGAATGTTTCATGAAAAAAATATTTCCACTGCATTTCTTCAGAGAATAATGCTATGATGAAGTAGTCAGGACCCAGTTCAACAGGAAACACATATTTTAACATGGATAGCCTTTATCCATTCAATAATTGGCCATTATGATCTTAGCCAACTACTATTTCTGCAAGTTTCAGTCTTTTTTAAATGCTTTTCTCCTTCCAAGAAACGTGTAGTCAACGCAAGATTTAAAGTGGCTCTTTTGTTTTATTCCTTCATATCAAGAAACCCAAAGAATCTACATTTTGTGTTAGTTGACTAAAAATATATTTTGTTAAGGAAAACCTTATTTCATATTTCACAATTGAAATGTATCTATGTAAGATACAGAAACCTCTTGTAAATAATCCCCCTCTGCAAAATGCCAACATCAACTGCTTATTGGCCCGGCCTCCTCTCCGTTGCCACACTGACACTTTTCATTGGGCGGATGCACAAATGTCAGAGCAGCCGGCGAGTGAGCTACGACTCTTGGCTGGTGATCAGGCCGGAGACGTGCATGAGAGGATATTGGAGAAGAATTTAATTTGGACAGAAGTAACTGCAGTTTAAAGATGGAATGAGGCAAGGGGCGTGTCAGAAGACACACACCCTGAGCACAACCAATCACAAACCTGTTCTAAACACAGTCGGCCAATCTCAGCCGATCTGTTGTAATGCCCACTTCTGTACGCACCCCTATTTAACACACTTTTATCACGGTCACGCTTTCTTCTACAGTGGCTAATATCTGCTTTTTAAAAATTATATATGAAAACCTGTATTGCTGTTTTCTTGAACAAGGGTATAACTGAGAATTGTGTTTTTACGTTTGATTTCATACAGTTTTATGGTAAAATTGTTATCCGTTATTTTGGAAACTCTTGAATGTGAGTAGTCATTAGTATGAGGTGCTTCTGTCCCCTCTCATTCACTTTGAAAACCCAGTGACATAGAGTGTTCGGTGTTAAATGCTGAATTAGGAGGGATAGAAGAGCTTGATACATCTTGGTAAGGAACAACAACATTGCAGCTGTTTTGTACTCGGTGGCAGAGGTACTAAAAGCTCAACAAACGTGTTGAATATTTGATCATGCCATGCCAGTAAAAACTCAACTCTTATATTTTTTTATATTGTGTTTATCAAGACCTATACACAAGCATTTGCTACAGCTGGAGTGCAGAACAATTACAATGTAAAGCTTACATTACATTATGACCATTTACTACGCTTTTCTGGAAGAACCTCTGGTTTCACTTGCTAGTATAACATCATTGCAGAATGCAAACAGTAATATAGGACAGCAAACGAGTGTCCATCCAAGCTACATCCCTCAGTTGACTTGCCTTTAGCACCTGTTTGACAGACTTTTCTATATGTTTTCTTGATATTTTTTGGGCTACACAAATATGTAGAAGCCACAAGATGTCAGCTCTGTTAACCTCAAAGCACACTATGATATGTTATATTTGATCATATCTGTTTAAAACAACAGGTTGTTAGGTTCATGTCTTGATATATTTGTTTACAGCAGTCAGAAGTTAGAAGACCCCCTCACTGTGAGAAATAATTGAGACAGTCATCTTTTTCCGAAGCGAGCTAATGCGTTGGTGAGTAAAGTCAGGATTCTTTTTGATCAACGTCAAATCACAATTCCATGTAGGTTTGTGCAAGACGGAGGTCATAGTGTTTAGGCGGGTCAACATACACAGGACTTTCAACCCGCTGTTCGAGTCCCTTTTGAAACCGTTAGTCAAAATGGACTTTGTTTGGTTCACGTCTTAACTTTAATAACGGAACAAATACTTTTATGTCAGGCCAACCCATGATATTTTACTAGACCTAACCAAGCAATTTTGTTGAGTTTTTGTTGGAGATTAACCGTTTAAAACTAGTCCAGGAGGAAATACGTTTCCCCCTCGAATGCGTAATTGCGAATGAATTCCATGAGTTTTAAGAACATTTCATTTTCCACTTTTTCCACTTCACCCTCAATCCAATCCTCTGACCAAAACGTAAGAGGCAAAACAGATCAGACTGTGTAGAAACGTCTGCAACATCATGCTGTGAGAGAACAGAGTACAAACTAATGTGGAATCCAAGGCTACAGTAGTTTAGAAATTGATAGGGATTCTTTGTTCTTTCTTGAGCTACTCAAACCATATATCTGTCTCCACTGAGCTCCACTGGCCTTTCCCTCACTCAGAAAAACATCACTGAAGTTTGGATGGCTCACACTCCCTTCTTAAAAAGTACAAAACCAGTCCTATCTTACATCCCCGGCAGTGTAAAGCGTAATGTAGCTCTCCTCTGATCACCGCCGTTGACATGCCTTTTGAGAAACATTGACAGTTTCTTCCTAAAATAGCGTTATCTGATGCTCAAACATGCTCCTGTCACTGATGCTGTATCTAGTGCTGCATACCTCAACTCCCCCCCTCTCTTTTTCTGTCTCGCTCCTCATGCTGTAGCTGACTGTAGCTGAAGTGTGTGGTTCAGCTTATTCCTGCCCTGCTGTCAGTCAGCCACAGAGGAGGAGAGAAGCAGAGAGGGAGGGAGGGAAAGTGGGGGAGAGATCTTTAGATTATAAATAGATGCCGCAATAATGCATGTGTAAGACTTCCAAAAATAGCCAGGGTCTGTTTTTCACCTCATTGACAGTAATGACACTAAGTTCAGGGCTAGTTTTATTGAGCCTGCACTTTTTAAAAAGTATAGGGGGCAACGGGGGACGTTTTACAGGGAAGTAGAGCTTGGGAATTCGGGGAGTGAAGTGAATTTACACGGGGAGCAAAATACAAAAACGTTTTATTAATAGGTCTAATGGCATGGTTCGTCAAAAATAGGCCCGTTCAAATCAATTGTAACCAAGTATATAGATAACTTCTTCTTTTTTTTAAACCCTTAGACATATTTCTGCCTCTCTTTCCCATTAGTAATGTTGTTAGTTAGTTAGTTAGTTAGCGAGCTCACCAAACAGCACATTTCACACTGTACGTAGTTGACAAATGAATCGGTTTATGTGGAAAATGAAGGGATTATTTCCACCTATAATACGGCAAATACAGCTGGAGCAAATAACCTTTATATTTCCAATTTATTCTAGTAATTTCTAATAAATTCCTGTTAGCGCCATGGAAACCAACCTACTGATTTGTTTATAATCATTACTTGAATTACCTAACATTTTGAGATACATGAGTTTTAACTTAGAATATGGTGTGTTTTGCATGTCGGATATGGAATTATAGTCAGCCAAACCACGTAGACTGGTTTGGAATTATCCTCTTATTAAGCTCAATAATTGATCATGGTGTATGTACCTTACTTTAACAACTATTTGTGGTTAGGGTTAGGTTTTACTTTGAGTAGTGGCTGTTGCTGTCACATTTAGGTGGCCAAGTGTGTCCAAAACACAACACCTGTCCTCACAGAATTGATCTGGCAACCTGTGCTACTGTAGATGTGGCACTGCATTCTTCAAGGAATATTTACAGTATATAGCTTCTGTTGAAACCTCAGTCATTTCATTAAATCTTCTGCTTATTTATAGATAAATCAAACTATTTTATCAAGCTCGGCAAATCCTTATTTCAGTGTTTATGCTAAGCTACTCTAACCACGCCTGAACTTCAGCTCTTTAAAGCATGATATGGGACCTTTAAACATTCAAACATGAGAAAGGTTACACTGTTCTTATCTCACTCTCAGAAAGAAAGTGAACAAGAACATTTGCTTTTAAATATCAAACTACTCCTCAGTTACAACTCTCAAACTAGCAACCAGTCTGACGTCTATGATTTCTTTCCTAAATTGAAATTCAGGTGCATGCAAAATGTGTATAATTACGTCTAAATGGTATCAAATGCGTATAGAAAGTGTAATTGCAGATCATACATACGAGACTATGCAGACTGTGTTTGCATGTGCGTAACACCAGCACCTTATCAGCGGCTGTATAATTTCTCTGGGCTAACGTGCACGCGGCTGCCTCTCAGCTCAGACTCAGCTCAGTGTGTACAGCAGCTGGAGGCAGAATCACTGTGGCATTGATCTACAAATCCCAGAATTAGGAGAATTTTGCTCTGGTGCTGCATGTCAAAACAAT
>NC_136901.1:66219075-66296575 GCF_949606895.1 Notothenia rossii | reverse complement strand
ATGTTGGCAGTACATTGCCTAATTTTAACTTATGAAACAATATTTCTGCTTCCCTTGTCAGTTGGTTTCGAGATATTGAAGTTTGTCGTTTGTGATTTGGCAATCACGCCGCAATTCGAACAACTCCCAAGATTGATTTTGCCTCATTTCTATCTGCAAGGAGGTACAACAGTGTAGATTTGGAGCTGCGCAGCAGGTGCTTCACCATCATCTCTAATAAAAGCACTGGTTCTTTGCACATTGCAACTTGAGAGGGGAAATTCAGATGCTGTATATTTGAATCAAATTGTTTTTGTAATCGAGGAATATATAAATTCTCTTTATTTGTCTTCAGGAAGACAAATTATTCTTAAAAAAATATGGTTGGCTTTAGCGTTTATTTATAATATGTAGATTATGTTTTAACCAATTAACAATGGACTAGTTTTATTGGTGAAAAGACACCAGGTAGCGCAAAGAAAGAAAGATGTGGATATATGTACAAGGTGCAGCCATACTCTCACAGAATGCTGCGTCCCTGTTTATCCATTTACCCTTTTTATTTGTTTTTGGAATAATGAATGTCAAATTATATTCTCTTTGCCATCAATTTGCTACAGCCAGTTCAGTCAAGCCGCTCATCCAACTATTCCTGAGATGCAGGCGTTTCAGGATTGTGTAGAAAACCACACAGGCCTTTACGTTAATCATTCAACTATACCGTATTTCTTATACTTTAACCACAACGGAAAAATGAACGCACATCCACTTGAACAGAAACTGATATCATATTGTTTTTCTTTCCTTGGTTTGCTTAGAGCTCAATCATTCCTAGTTTAGTTGTAAATGCGAAATGGTTACAAACATTACGCTTTATTTTTTAAAGATTTTGAAATGTCAAGTTTTTGCCAAACAGCAGTTCTTGGCCGGGTTTGGTAGCTTGCTTTAAGAAATGCATTCTATAACAATTGACCAAATAAGAAACTAACCTAATCTCGGTATCAGAGTATAAAAGTAATCTAATTATGCAATTTCTTAATTATAAAAATTATAAAAAATATCACCAGACCTGCCTTTCATTTATTTCCGGCAAATATTTATTTGAGCAAACATGTAGGAAAACGTATTTGTAGGGAATTCATCAGCGTGAATGATGGGAAACAGAAAGGACCCCAAGGTGTATGCGATTCTTTATTCTGCACTTCTTTCAGAGTTGTCGTCCTTCCTCTCATTGGTCCAGGATGTTATTACCTTTATTATTGTCATTACCTCATTCACTGCCTGTGTCCATTAGTGTCATCCATGTATACACCATGTGTCAGCTGGGTAGCAGTGCACACATTTCAGCCTTAAACAAACTGTGTGCTGTTTTGCTTATATCCTCAGTATTTCTCATGTATAAAACATTTTTAAATATAAAAAAATAAAACAGGTGTGTCTATTGCTGTGTTTGACTGCAATTACAAGACTAAGACAAAATGCACAGCATTTTATCTTTTGTTTTTCATATTGTTCTGACTTTCAAAAATAAGCTGATCATTTGAATTAATCTTGTGTGAAGCGGCGAAACTGCTGTTTTCACCACAAAGCTCTTTTCACCAAATCACGGTGAGAAAAAAAATGAATTGCATATAATGTGAAAGTAGCTTTATTCCCCTTTTTGTGTACTTCATACAGGCATCATATTTGCTAAAAAGAAAGAAGTGTCAACTATGGTCTCCTAATAACTGACTGGAAAGGACACAACACCATTTGAAAATGAGGTAGTGTCTCTTTAGCGGCAGTAAATGAGCAGCCTGTCCAGGGAAAGTTTGAATTGGTTATAATAAATCTTTTGTTGCTCTTGTCTTTTTGATGTGAAGCATCACAGGCCGAGCGGCTGATAGAAGAGCACGCAGTGATCAGTTCACTGAGGTTACAGCACTGAGGGCTTCTGGGAATTCATTTTCAATTATAAAAACGGGTTCTTCTCACTGCCATTTAGTTCTGCCAACATGCAAAGTTGCCAAGTGCAGATTTCATCCTTAGCAAACTATTGTCAGTGTAGCATGTTTATTCGTGTGGGTATGGAAATGCCAACGGGACGTAAAAGCACAGCAGTCAAACCAAAGGCCGAGGTGCTGGTGAGACTTCATTTTGTTTCAGATCTCACATGTAATTAGGTATCATTTGACATCATGAATGGAGACATTTCTCTTTCAATACAATAGAGAGAAAACTAGAATTCCTTCAGGTGAGCAGTTTGCTCAAAGGTCTCAGTCAAAGCAGGTTTAAATGTTTGGTTGCGCAATTCTTAAATGGGCCTTATTTAGCTTTTATGGGTTTTTCTATCTTTCCTCTGGCTGGTTATATAGGTTTTAGTGCATGTAAATGGTCTGCAAAGGCAAACATCCCTTTGTTCCCTCCAGAAGGAGTTTCTCTCCCAAACACTCCCCCCTCCTGCCTGAAATGCCTCAATCCAACTCTTATGTTTACTTCTGTTACATTGACATCACTATGTAACACTCACGCTTCAATTGGCTAGCGCTCCAACCCAATGTACGTGATAGGCTAAGGGGTGGCATGTCTCTATGCGGTTGATCAATCACAATAGATCCAACCAGCTAACCATTTAGAACTGGGCTCTGGTTTAAGACAGAGGGTGAAAAGAGGTGCTGCAGCACAGGCAGTATGAGAAAAATAAAGAGCTTTTTGAACATTAAATACAAATATGAACCAGAAGATGATGCAAAGTTAGCCCCCGTTAGTGAACATAAGTATGCAGAATTCTTATAACAAAAAAACGTTTCCCAACAGAGCTTCTTCTTCAGGATTTCATGTTGGTTCCTTATGCTTCTATTCTTTTTATCAAACACTGCGTATTCTTATAAACAATGTACACATCATGAAGGAACGACCTCAACATATCAGCTATCATGATATATGGATAGAGTTATACACTTCTTCTGAAGGTAACATACTAGCATGACTGACAACTTGAATTCAAGTACCAGGCAAGTTTCATCATAGCATTGCTTAGGTTTTTTTCGTAAAACCTTGTTTTCATATCATTATGAAAAAAGCACTGAGCAAGACAAATCAAATGAGTTACTATTGCCAGAGGATTGTAATCTAACATAACCAAATAATGGCGTAATCAAATGAAATCTACTATAATGGACCTCCTGGTAAAGAAAACATGCCGTATGTTGGCAATGGAGTGGATTCAACAATCAAAAAACGAAAGACCAGAAAAAAGCTCCAGTGAGTGCAGTGTGATGAAGAACAGTCTTGCAAGCCTTTGAGAAACAAATAATTGCTCGTCTTGAACAAATAAGCTGATAAAGATCTGACTTTCTTAGCTTGTGTCCATTTTGTGAAAAGTAAGGCAAAAATGACAGACATGATTAATTAGGCTGTGGCTTAGGCTGTCTCCCAGATAATAATTACAGTCTGTACTATATTTACATTTCTACCTTTTAAATCAAAGTTGTAGGGAAATCGCAACACTTTTAAATAGAGGTTGTTGTTGTTGTGAATAAATCTTAGTCAAAAGCTGTGAAGCTTTAGATTATATGTCTCGGGAGAGAAATACTATTCACAAAGTAACGTTTAAAATCTCAGAATGCATTTATAATAGAGTCCAATGGGCTATGAAACACAAGCAGTCAGACAAGTTGAAAACAATCAGCTATATCAACCACATTTGATACAACAGAAACAAAAGCGGAACTAACATAAATACCACTTGGTATTTATTTTTGATACATATTTAGCTCACAACCAATAGGAAATGTGTGATCAAGTTATTATAAAATACACACTCGAAAAAAATAATGCAGTCTTGATGATTGTCTTGTATTTTGAATTTCTTTGACCGCTTTTGTGTGATCCATTCACTGTTAACGAAATGCCAGATTTGTCAACAGTTCTCTCATATTTAGGTATGTCATATGCAGACATGTAGAGATGTGTGTCATCAGCGCATCACAAAACCGACACAGTAGGGATGCGCATCTCCATCACTGAGGCCGATGCGATGCACATCTCGATACGTTGCCACGATACGATACATTAACGATACATTTGAAACACCAGGCGATCCGATACGATTCGCCCCAGTTCGATACGATTTGATTCAACATTATGCGATACGGGGCGATACGATGCGATTCAACGATTCAACACGATGCAAAATAAAGATACTTCAATATGGTACGACAGAGGATTTTAGTTTTATTCCTTATATGCAGCAAATCATAAATTAACAAAAAAGTGCTTTACATATTTGGTACTGCACATCCCATCATGCTGTTTATTTTTTACCTTTTTTACCTTAAAAAACTCTCCAGAGTACAGTACAATTGTATAACACCTCACAGTTAAACTATTTAAGGATGCGTTGCCCATGATTAACAATGTGCAAATAACAACTACCATAGTGCAATGCCCATACAGCTGCCAGCCTGATGTGCTTAACACTCATTCATAGGCTCACCAGTGAGCAGAGCACAGTGGTTTCCATATGAACAATAAAACATACAAATAACCTTTCACAAACAGCTCTGTCATAACTGCTTACAGTAAGGAAGACATGTAAACTATGATTGGCCCTCACAGGCTGCTGTAAACTAAACATCACTCTCTCTGACAGAACACCTCACTGAGTGATTGAACTCATATGTCTAACTTTCAGGTTTTTCTTTTCAGCCGCAGACCCCATGTCTCCTCTTTATGTGCGTCGCTAAGTTCCTCGTACTACTTGTGTACTTTAAAGCGGCACGGCATCGTTAACAATTTGCGAGCGATTTTTCAAGTTGTTCTTCTTTCTTGAAAAATCCGATGTGTTGCCAAACGTTTGATGTGTAGGTATTTTTCGGTGCGCTGTGTTTCTCTTTCTCCTCGATTTCCATGTTTGTTGATAACTGAGACTCTAGGCCTCCGTAGTGCGAAGCAAAGATCAAAGATCGTCTCTGCTGGGTACTGACAGGATGAGGGGATTTTATATGAATTAATGTTTTTTTACCGATGCAAAGAAGCTACAATCGATGCATCGCAAGTTCATCCCAAACTGCAGCCGATGTGCACTCTTTCAACCGGTGCACTCGCATCTTGAACGTTTATGCCGGTGCACCGATGCAAATCGGTGAATCTTAATATCCCTACGACACAGTCGTTTCAAGTAATTTAAGATATTTACAGTAAAAAAAGGTTGTACAAATGGGACCCAGCACAGTACCCAATTACATCTTTGTTTTGTCTTTCAAAGCTGCAGTAGGGCTCCATATTCTCTCAAGGCCTCTTCATTGGCCTCTCAAAGGGACAGTGGGATCTTTCTTCTGAAGAATCTTTAGCTCCTTGTGGAGGACAGATGTGATCAATGCTTCAATCCTCTTATCAGGAGAGTTGTGTCTTTTAGTCTGCTTTACAAGCCAGCAGTTAATGGCGTGTGTGAGGCAGGTGGGGGGGTTGATGGGTGAGATGAGAGGTGAGAAATGGTGGGGTGAGGGGTGGAGGATAAGAGAGGCGAGAGGCGAGATGGATGAAAACAGGAAAGGAGGTGAGAGGGTAGGGGGAGAGATGGATGAATGAGAGGTGAAAGGAGGGAAAGGATAGAAAGTGTTGTGGACGGGGGGCAGGAAGAGAGATGGAAAGAAAAAGATAAATGGAGGACAGGTGGGGCACCGAACGACTCGCACACGACTCCGAACCCTGAGAAAGAAAAAGAGGAGGAAGGAGAGACTGAGAGAATAGCTTTTCCTCACCGTGCTGCCCGCAAGCCCTTCATTAACTATTCATTACCAACTCTGCACATCCTTTCTATCTATCTATCTATTTATTTATCTATCTATCTATCTATCTATCTATCTATCTATCTATCTATCTATCTATCTATCTATCTATCTATCTATCTATCTATCTATCTATCTATCACTATAGATATCTAAATATCCTATACATATCCTTCTCCCTCTTCCTCTATACCACCCTCATTTCTCCCTATGTGTGTTGTTGTGTAGCCCCATTTCTGATGAATCTGAAGGGTGTGTTTATTTATACGCAAATAGATCTCACTGCAGCCAGTAGAACAATGCACAACACCAGCCAAGAGAGACAAGGTCATGTCAGTGTGTGTGTGTGTGTGTGTGTGTGTGTGTGTGTGTGTGTGTGTGTGTGTGTGTGTGTGTGTGTGTGTGTGTGTGTGTGTGTGTGTGTGTGTGTGTGTGTGTGTGTGTGAGTGTTTGTGTGTGGGTGTGTGTGTGAGTGTGTGTATCAGTATATACGATGTTCGTGTAACTACAAAAAACAGAAAGGGGGGGGAAAGGGTATGATTTATTGACACTACCTCTTGCAAGTGCACACACACAACCACATCAAATGTTTATTTTTCTCAAATGAGAATGTGACAGGCACACATTTCCCAGAATTCTCTGTTCGCGACACACTTACACACACAGAGGGTTGCCCTGGGTTTGGTATTGCTGCTGTGCAGGTTAGCTGGGTGAAACTGCATGAGGGCCTGTTGTGACTGCTATCATTCAACAACCAGTGCTCATCTCTCTCTTTCTTTCTTCCCTCCCTCCCTCCTTTCCTCTCACACACTCTCCCTTTCTCTCGCAGTCTCTCCTACTCTTTCTCAATCTTTTTTCCCCCTTTCTTACTGCCTTACATCCTCTCTATCTACTGCTCCCTCCCTGGTTTCCATGGTGACAGCTGTGCGCTGCAGAAATCACACTGATCGGAGAATGAGATAGAAGGAGCTTCTCTCTTTTATACATGAACACACACGCAGGCACTCACAAACATTTGAACACATACAACAAATATAAAGCATAGTGTGTTTTGCAGATTCCTCCATTATGACACACATGTGGTTCTTCTCTATGCATTTATGAATGTAGTCTTTTCTAGCTGTCTCACATGACAGTGAGCTGACAGACACACACACACACACACACACACGCACACACACACACACACACACACACACACACACACACACACACACACACACACACACACACACACACACACACACACACACACACACACACACACACATACGCATTTAGCCCATGTGGGCAGGCATGTTGCTGACCGTGCCTTCTAGTGGTGCCATACCTGTCTGCAAACACACCTAATTGGCTTGGCTTCCATATCACTCTCTACTATTGGATCATGCTTAGCAAGAAATCAGATCAATTTTGTTGATGCCTGCTTTGCTGGACACAGAGAGAGAGAGAGAGAGAGAGAGAGAGAGAGAGAGAGAGAGAGAGAGAGAGGGAGGGAGGGAGGTAGGGAGGAAGAGGGAGGCCTGGGGAAAGGAAGGGAGGGAGCATCAGGTGACCTTGAAAGACGGACCTCTTGATGGACGGCTGATGGGAGCGCTGGTCACGTGTGATTGGTTAGTGGAGCGGGCCGGTCTCAGGCTATTGGCCAGACAATGCTGTCCATTTGTGGCAACCCCCCCCCCCCCCCCGTGCTCTCACTGAGGAATTCTCTCATCACCCAGTGTACAGAAGGCTTGGACCAGCAACTTACATTGCACACACACACATTCAATACACAGTTAGACAATCACACGGATCCATCAGCAGACAATTCAATGCTCACGTGCCCACCTGTGCGTCACATGGAACACACATTCATGCAGATTCGTGTACAGTGCTGTGGAAATCTCTGTGGAAATTGCAGCTGCAGAATTAGACTTGTTAGGGCCTGCTCGGTGCCTGTGGTGTGTGGGATGTGTGAATCTCTAATTGTGTTGGTGCACATGTATTTCACAGTCTCTCCCTCTCTCTTTGTGCATAACATAAATTGTTGTGCAGGCTTTGCTTTTTTTTTTAATTGTCTCCAGTGGTACGACTATTTCCTTATCAAACTGCACCTCAAAGACAACATTTAAAGTCCATTTAAAGTCTATTTCTGTTTCATCCACAATATTTCTTCTGTGCTTGTTAGCGAGCAGTGCTGCCAAAAATAGGCTGTTTTTGCGAGACCTTAGAAGAAGTTTTGAAAGGGCCCACGGGATTTATAAGCGGACTTGGATGTTCTCCAGTCTATTCACTAATAATTGTACAGGTAAGAAATAAAGTGGATGGTAAATAGGGTTTCACATTTGGATTTCACAGCCATTCAAAGGTCAACATCAGATAGTTACATAAAGTGCCATTTATTGTAGAGCAATGCGGAGTAGTAACAGTCTTTAAAGCGTGGAGCTGATTCTTATATATTTGTAGAATTAAAATAAGTGAGTAAAATATGTTTATAACATAAATAGTGGTGCAGGAATGAGTCCTTAAACCCGCAATGAGTTTGCATTTGACAATTTCCAGTACCCTTGCATCGAATTCAAAGTTTGTACATGTTTTTGGTTAGAAGCCTGAAATAAGGTCGAGATTTTCACTTATTGTTCTACGACCTAAAATACGTCAGTAAAAATGAACTACTAAGTGCCATCAGGTTGTACATTAGCCGCCTTTAGCTTAGCTCTGGTGATGTGCAGCCATTCCACTGTGATGATGCTCGTTTGTAGCTATAAGCTATTTATTTCTGACGATTGTATTTACATTTCAAAAATCGTAGAAATTGTGTTAATATGTGAAGATTTATCCTGCTGAACCAAATGTGTAAGTATCATAGACATGTGTCAGCCACAGATCTTATTTTCGAGGGAGCCCTTATGATGCTCACTTCCTATTGGCCTATCAAAAGACTTTGTCCCTGCACCGCTCTATTGTGTTTGAACCATTCTCAGAGTCACCTGTTCTGCCCCAGAGTGTGATCCTCATGCTCTCTTACATGTGTTCCTGGTCATTCATGCAGAGAACATGAAGGGCCGGGCAATGAGGCAAGATGGAAATATCAATGGAATGACTTATTCAAAACATCATGTGTCCAACATCCTAATATACCCTATAGGTGCTAATGTCTTTCTGGGATATGGAGTGAGTGCTTTTATGACTTTAATGCAGAATCCTTCAGTTAAAATTCCTCATCCTCAGCTTTTGTGATCTTGTTTTGGAACATCAAGCAGCAACAGTAGGGATTGCAACAGAGCTGTTTATATGTTTTACAGCTTTGAGCAAGGTCCAACTATTGAGAAAAAAACAATACATTTGTGAATTAAATATCACTAAATAAGATCAGAGAGGGATATACATGGTCAATCATATTTGAATTACGTTTGAAATGAATGCTCTTTGACATATGAGTCAAGGTTATTTGATGATGTAAAGTGGTCGGTAACATAACTATTAAAGGGGCCCTATTGTGCTCATTTTCAGGTTCATATTGGTATTGTGTGCCACTGTGACATGTTTACTTTAATGTTAAGAAAAAGCTCTTTATTTGTCAAATACTGCCTGTGCTGCAGCACCTCTTTTGCCCCTCTGTCTGAAACCAGAGCCCAGTCTGCTCTGATTGGTTGGCTGACAGACTCTGTTGTGATTGGTCAACTGCTTAGTTATATCCCGCCCACAATTTGTTGGAGCGCTAACCAAAAGAAGCTTGAGTGATGTTACTGAAGTAAACAAAGGAGTCCAATGGAGGCGTTTCAGGCAGTGTATGGGAGATAAACTCCATCTCTGAGGGAACATCCTTTATGCTTTGCAGACCATTGACATGCACACAAACCTACACACATTACAGGAAAGGGAGACCCCAAAGAAGCCCCTTTAAAATAAAGATATAATGCATTATTGCTAATTTGTATTATGATAAATTCCAATTGATTAAGTAACTCAAACATAATAATGTGGACACGTGTCTTTAAGTGTTATGTCATCTGTTAAAAATGAGCTCAAATTGTAATGGGAATTGTGGCAATTCAATCAATTTGACACCGTCACACCCAGGAAATGTGGACGTCATATCCGTGAAGGGTAATTTCCTTGTGGCTTTCAGCTAACCTTCCCAAGCCGGCAACACGTCCATGTTGCCTGAGGAGAGCATCCCACAGAGGGATGCGCTCATTGGTAACCAGGCTCTCCACTCACAGCTGCTTCAGGCTGACTTTCCCCACTCAGTTCAACACTTACCTCTATAAAAGCCAGACCGCCTCACCTTACTCAGCGGCTGATGAGGCTCATCTGGATGGTTGTTAAGTGAAGCCTCATTGTTAGATTCCCTCTCGCAAAGAATGTCTGGAAGTGTTACTTTTCTTGAACAAATTAAAAAAGACATGTGGCTGTGGGGTAATATAATCACTTATTCCAATGAAAATCATTATTGTTTCAAGGATATACTTTTTCAAAAAAAATGCTTTATTTCGCAAGGTTATTTCTTGAAATAGATTTATCACTGACATTTTTTTAAATATCATATCCAACAGGCACATTTTAGGTGGAAAAAAGTATGTATTCCAAGTCTTGTATCGAGACTCCCCTTAAAAAGCCATTTTGGATGATTTACTTAGCTTCAGAATGCAGATGACATTAGAACATGTCAACGGCAGGCAAATAGAATTGAATTCTATTATATGATTATGATGTCACTGGTCATTGTGCTATATATATCTCTCATTTCCTTCCTGTTTGCCCGAAGAAGACCTGTTGGTCATAATGTCACTGATACAATTAAAGGGAGCAGTGATTCCACTGTGCAGGTACTAGTTTAATAGGAGGACATATTTGAGCTTCCTTAAACTTGAACAGTAAACATCAGATTTTCTCTCTGGACTCGCCCTGTAGATGTTATATTGAACTATCGTACAGGATGAAATAAATTGTAAAGAAAACCAAACCTAATGGTTTTCTCTTGCTTTCTCTAAACTGTACTGTGGCTCTTAGAAATAAAATGTACTCTTATATACTTTTCTAGCTACCTTTCATTTGGCATTTCTCCTATAGTGTTTAGATCTTGAGTCTCACGTGAGATTATGTGTAGGCCTAAAATAATATTGTGGTGAGGTGAAGAATGATTGTGTTTTTTTTTAAATATAGAAAAACCCACATCCTGTTATGCTTACACGTGTCGAAAAGAGTTATCATTTCAGTTTGTGGTCTGGAAACATTTACCCATAACGTTTAAAGGGGCTTTGGTTAAATGCAGGTGCAATGGAAACAGCTATTTAAGATAGCAAAAGTCGGAACCCATCAGCTGCTTTTCATTCATTATCCATTTCATTTAATAGCTAGAAAATAGTTCGTAAAATGTATTGTGAAACAATCCGGTCATAGATGTCCTTTTTCACCTCCTGCTAAATGTTTGCGTCATCAGTTGCTAATTAGACTGTACACTGAAAATGTTTGATCCTCACTATTATGAACTATGACTTTGCTTCCATCAGGATAGTACAAGGAGTCCGGGCATTTCTTTTGGAATGGTCAAAAATAATTTAAAGAAATGTAGAAATTATGGCAATGAGTGTGTGTGTGTTTGTCTGCGTTAAGATCACTCTAAAACTCACCTGTGATAATGGCAAACGAGTATAGGACAATGGAACATCAAAATTGCCATTACAGTGTATGTGTGTGTGTGTGTGTGTGTGTGTGTGTGTGTGTGTGTGTGTGTGTGTGTGTGTGTGTGTGTGTGTGTGTGTGTGTGTGTGTGTGTGTGTGTGTGTGTGTGTGTGTGTGTGTGTGTGTGTGTGTGTGTGTGTGTGTGTGTGTGTGTGTGTGTGTGTGTGTGTGTGTGTGTGTGTGTGTGTGTGTGTGTGTGTTTGTGTGTCTCTGCGAGTAGAGTCCCTGTGTGTTCCCCACTGGCTGGCTTATGACCACCACCCTGTGTTCATACTCCGGTTACAACCAGGTCCAACCAAGGATGTTAGCTGCTAGGCATGCTAGCCAAATGCAGCGATTTTCAATCATTAATATGCTCTGTATTCCATGTAGACCCCTTTTAAATTACATTTTAACACTCTATCAAAGAGTACGCTGATGATCACAGAATAATTTGATATGTGTTCAAAGAGATTCTGAGGTTGTGTTTCCTTTAAAGGAGGCAGCTAGCAGAGTTCCGATCTCACACTGGGAGCAGCACGGGGGAAACGAGGCTGTGTGTGGCTCCTGCAGATGTGATTGAATTGACCACTTGAGGTAGTTTGGAGGGATTGATTCATGGATCGACGGAAGACTTGGCTGTTATTTAACACTGGATGTATGGACAAACTTGTGTCTTCTCCTTTTCCTACTGTGTGTCCTAACCTCCTGCTTGTGTGTTTTGCCAAGCCTAAGAAAAATATTCCAATCTGTGGAGACCTACATTTCATTTCAACACCTCACTCCCTTTCTCCCACACATATTGCAAACAAACTCACTGGTTTTGGAGAAGTCACAGCTATCATTTCTGTCTGGTTTTTTAACATTGGTCGTGCTTCACGTTTCCCGTACTGCCGCAAAGCAATGATACAAATATGTTAACTGTAGTATTATTGAGTAACCTTGTAGTGCTCCCCCTTGCTATTTTCCTCCTTCCTTTTGTTTGGTGGCATTTCTAGGTAATTTACTCTTGATTATTTCTAATGTATTTACTGACTGTGAAGCACTTTGTAACTTGCTTTTGAAAAGTGCAATACAAACCAAAGATTATTATTCTCAGAGGTGTTTTGTCATTGTGAGTCTGAATGTCAAATCTGTATTGCTAGAATTGTCCTAAAGTTGCCCCTCCCACACATAAATCTCATCTATTTTCCACACATGGTACATTGTTATTAGATTACAGTTCCCATGATATCCATATTATCTCTTGCAAAACATTCATAGCAAAATGCTGCATGAAAACAACAAGGAGGCTGCTCATTTTCCTATTGAAAACTATTTGTCATGACAAGAGAAAAGGACTCAGTGCCGCATTTTTGCTAAAATAATAAATATTTCTGGTAACTCAGCCTTGTATTAAATGTGAGTTACAGTACACTACACAGTATATTTCCTGTTAGGAACGGTCTGAAGCGTTGCTTAGAGAAGGCTCAGCCTGGCCTACCGTATTGATTTAAAGAAGCATAAAGTATGTGGATGTATGTGTGTCTGCTGTAGCATTCACCTGGTGTGGCAGATTACAGGAGTATAAACCAGGAGTATCAGAGTCATGTTGTACTCAAAACGAAGAAGAACTTGTGATGGTATGTCTGACCGGTGACATTTTTTATGGCTGTTTCCCCTGTAAGGTGCGGTGATAAGCAAGTGTAGTTAGTCGGAGATACTGTATTGTAAGAACATGGTGTTATGGTGCACCATTTCAAACAGACTCTCCTGAAAGACTATGTTGTTCACATGAGAAATAGAGAGGTGAAGGAATGAGTCCTAAAACCCTGAAATAAGTCAGACTTTAACAACTTTGGGTTCGCCTGAATAAGGTCTTTGCTTAACACAAGTTAAAGAGATGTTCACATTTTGTTCTATGACATCAAATATGTCAGTAAACACCCCTAACGGGAATGTCCAAAAGTCATAAAAACAGCGGTTGCTAACAAGTGATGAAATGAAGCTATGAAATGTCATCACGTCGACACAAGTCCACCTTTAGCTTAGCGGTGCGCAACCATGCGCCCCAGATGTAGCTCGATTATAGCCTAACGATAGCTTTTTACTTCTGGGGATTGCATTTACTCTTCAAAATTCAAGTGGTGTTAATATGTGGAGATTATCCAGCTGAACAAAATGTGTTAAGTATCAAAGACATGCGTTTGCCACAGAGATTCTTTTCTGCAATATACCGAAATCCATTGGACAAATCCCACTGCTTTTTGTCGAGGGAGCCGATGATTACTTCCACGTCGGCCTACGTCATCACTGCACCACTCTATGACAAGTATTGATGTCTAAAACTCTATTTGCACAGGACAGGTATTCCAGGGGACCTCATGTCGTTTTCAAATGTTCGTTCACGTCTGTGTTATTTTAGGCACACGGGATAGGCAAAGCGTTTTTTATCTCAATTTGACTGACATTATCCCCCTAATATGAATTCAAAGCTCTGCACTACATCTGCCTTTTTAACAATATCATATTAGGCTTATTTATGAATATATAATATATGCAAATACTTATTCGTCCAGTCTGAATGAGTCTCCATGCTGTGTAGCAAGATGAGCCTCCTGAATTTAAACTTCAATTAATGTCAATCTTTCCTTTATCATGACCAACTTCATATTTTATTAACAGGGAAGCAAGCAATACAAAAGAGAAAGAAAAACAACACGGATCTAAGATCATAATTTGGCCAATTCACATAGTATTAATATGACTATATGTTGTAGGTAATATACAGTGGAATTGTTCTTGATTTTCACACGGGTAATATAACAGAAGTTCATGTATTATTACAAATGACCTGAGGTCTCCAGGTTCTACTAGTCCTGTGTGAATAGGGCTTAAGAAAATAAAAAGGTGAGATACCCTGACTGATTTACACACTGGCCAGTCTTGGTGTGAGAGTTGGTATGAAACACGAGCAACATTAGCATTAGCCTTTCTTCTGGCTCTTCCTCTTTTGGTTGCACAATGGATAACCATTTTCAACACCTAAAGTCTTTTTTTTCAACAGCCATTACATTATGGCTGTTGAAAATAATAACTTAAACTCAAACACTTGTCTATTGCGACTTTATTGTGCCACTATGTTCACCTGCTGGTCGGAGGCTTTGTCTGCTGTTTTAGAGCAAAGGGTTTTATCAGAGCTTTCACACAGTAAACAGCTGCCTGCTGCCTCTCTCTCTCCTTACACATTGTTGCTTGTTTGGTTTCATCCGTCAACAGGAGAACAAGCCAAACTGAGTTTAGTTAAATCGAGACGCATTTCGACAGTAGACCTCGTTATTATCCGAACTGTGGCATCTGGAGGCTCAAAGAAGAAGATAAAGTACCAGTTTTTATAAAATACCTAAAATAACTTGCGATTTACTTAAAAATGGTTTGAAGGCATTAATAATCAGTTCTTCATAAAAAAAGATGGATGGATGAATGAAAAGAGAGACAGAGAGAAAGAGAGAGCATCTAGTGATGTTGAGAAGATTTACTTTGGTGTGACGTGGAATTATACATCAAGAGTGTGTGTCGAGTCTGTGACAAGACTAAATCTCACGAAATGTGAGAACTGGATTTAAAGATGTGCTGCTTGTTCTGTTTTGAGTCTAGAAATTCTACTTAAATCCTCCTTACATAACAGCAAGCTGCTCTGATGCTACTCCACAGAGGTTCTCTTTTCACAACTCCATTCTCAGATCTTTCCCCTCATTAACTTACACTTGTGTAATTTAAGGATAAGGGCTGCTGTTCATGTACATCTCGGAACCAGAACAAGCGATGCCTAGATATGATGCTACTTTAGGGGCGGATTCATATCAGCCACACCAGACTTTGGCTACAATTGTTGTCCTTGGTCTTTTCACTAACCCTAACCCTTGCTTAATAAAAAAAGAAAATGTCACCAGCTAAAGATGAGACATTGTGTAACCTGGTTTACAAACTGTACTGTGAATAGACTGTTTATTTGATCTGCTTTCTTATAAATTATTCTTCCCTCATAGTAGTGACATTGGCGGCGGTGGTTTATATGAGCAGTTTCATTTATTTATTTAGAACGAGGACTGATGAATTGGATTTTTGTTATGTGGATCAGAGGTTGACTAACTAGCTGTCTGGCTGTGTGTTTCTCCTCTACACATGTTTCTGTTGCCACATTTCTGGCACTGGAATGGGACTAAGTTGCATCTATCGAGGTCGGATTGGTTGGTTATATTTCCAACTGGAAAAAGAAACAGCCGTCAGTATCCCTATACCAGATCTATTGGCATCCCTGAAACAAATAGAGAGTTATATATAAGTTAGCAGCAGTAACTCAGTAGAAACACCCCTGTTTGTGGCTCAGCAGACTGAGATGCCATGTCCTCGGTTTGAGATTGAACCATGTCCCTCAGACACATTTTTTTCTGTCAGTTGCTGCTGTTAAAAGTATATAAAGCAAAATGCCTAATATAACATCCTGAAACGTTCTCAAAACCAGACAATCTGGGAGTATTAAGCAGTTGAACCATTCATTATATTAAATTGTTGTGAAATCCTAAACAATGTTATTTGTTCCACACAAGTAAGACATAGTAATAATGAGATTTGAAGGGATTACCGCAGGGTGCAAATCCAATGACCCCACTTCTGACTGGATGTATCACTTCAGTCAATATTTTTTCCTCATGATTTTATGGTCTCAATCACTGGTTTCAATGCTCCTACAATACGCCATAATGTTATTATTGTAAATTTGGACCCATTTAATAAAAGAAAAGACAATGTGGGTAGTGCTAGACAGGTCTCTACCACACTCTTCTATATTTGGGTGTTTTCTGTGTTAACGTCTTAGAATTTGAACTCTTTTAAAGTGTGTTTTCATTCATGGAAGTTACATTTTGGTTGCCTAAAACTGTCCTGTTTAACAATCGAATTTTCTCCATAATTCCATAAAACAAGATGGTAATGGCCAAAATGACAAACTAGGCTTCAAAACAGTAGTCACAAACAAACCACTGGAAGACATTACAGTGAATACGACTAATTCTTTATACTGTCAATGGATAGTCAGTATGTTGTGGGAGACATTCATATACCTAGCAACAAGACCAGCACCTTGTTGAGGCTCTACATACAGATAAAGTTTCTCCTGTGAGGAGTACATGGGAGGATGCAGCAGTGCTGTGAGGAGCTGTGATGCTATACAACAGCTACCTCACAGTTGATCAAGCGTGTGCAATCACTTAAACAGTGTGTGTGCGTGTGTGTGTGTGTGTGTGTGTGTGTGTGTGTGTGTGTGTGTGTGTGTGTGTGTGTGTGTGTGTGTGTGTGTGTGTGTGTGTGTGTGTGTGTGTGTGTGTGTGTGTGTGTGTGTGTGTGTAAATGGTACTAGATGGTGCTGAGTTGTCTCTTTGCTTTAGTTTCTGTGTGCTTATGCTGCCTGCGCTGGCGTCAGTGATGCAGTCTGTTGTAGTTTTTAAGACAAGAAGAGAGAGGGAAACTCTCCTGAGACTGATGAAGCACACGCACGCACGCACACACGCACACACGCACGCACGCACACACACACACACACACACACACACACACACACACACACACACACACACACACACACACACACCTTAACACTACCACATTGCTCTAAAGTGAAACTCTATTGCAGAGAGTTTCTGAGGGAAGGTTTTTTTCTCTGTAAGCTTTCACTTTGGTTTTGCTTTTTAGGACTGAGACTGTACCAAAGTGCTTTTCCTGCGTATGTGCACTTGTGTGTGTGTCTGTGTGTGTCATTGATTTTGTAAATTATTTTGCGATTTTCCATGTGAACCCTGGCCTGTTGCATCCGGTTTTGACCCTGACATTTACACCCTCATAATTGTCAACACCCCCTGCATTTAAACACACAATTCCCTGAACACTCAAGAACACGCACACTCAAACAATTAAATGAATAGATTAATTGAATGACCGTAGTTAATTTCAATAATGCAGGCTTTGATTTTCTTTATCCGCTGCCTCCCTCTACCCCCCCCCCCCCCCCCCTCTGTCCAGCCTCTGCTCCTAAGCTCCGGCTGATGCGAGGCCAGGCTCTGGTGGAAGGGGAAAAGCTGTACTTGAAGTGCGAGGCGTCGGGGAATCCCAGCCCTTCCTTCCGCTGGTACAAAGATGGACACGAGCTTCAGAAAGGCAGAGACCTCAAAATAAAGACCAACAAGTGAGTCTGGATATTTTGTACCTTAATATTCACACTCCATATACCACAAGACAAATGACTGCCTCTTTTACTGCGATGAGGCATGGCATGCAGCTCTGTTTTCGGGACCCTGAGTAACTGCACGTTGCTTCCAAACTGTCTTCATTTGACTTTTACTGACTAGCTGTTTCTGTTTCGTTCATCAACACAGCAATATAATAAAAAGGTTTCACAGTTTGAAATGGGGTTTTATAAGGTTATCGTCCATAGTCGCCCTAATTGCAAACACCTAAAACAATATATACCAGTTTACGCTAGATTAAGAATATTTTCTGAATTGAATCCTCCTTTCAATGGTGGAAGAAGTACTTTGTTTATTTAATTAAATCAATGTTGAAATACTACAGTGTAAAAGTACTGAGTTAAAAGGAAATGTCCTGCATCCAAAGTTATTCTTAAGTTAGAGTTCAAAATGATTAGCATCCAAACTATAGTTTAAGTACCAAAAGTAAAAGTACTCAGGACGTAGAATAGCCAATTACGCACCATATATCAACATCTTTGTATTATATTTATTGATGCATTAATGTGTTCATTACTACAATGTTGCACTCGGAAAAAGAGGTGTTCATTTGAATGTCTTTATATATGCAGCTAAACCTATAATAATATTAATTATAATTCATAATATGATTATGTATGAGTTGATTTATATTTTTTAATGAAAATAAGTAACTAGAAATGTCAAATAAATGCAGTGGAGTAAAAAGTAAAGCATTTGTATACAACATTTGAGTAAAATGATAAAGTAGCATAATGTCAAAATACTGTAGTAAAGTATGAGTATCTCGATTTGTAAGTACAGTACTGTAAATGTACTTACATACTACGTTACTTCCAACAACTGCTCTTTCCAAAGCCACCAAACTCCACTAAACACCTGTCATTTGACCTTTAAGAACGCAGGAGCTGCTGGTCTACTGCTGTCTAGATTGGTTAGTTTGTGTTTTGGGACTTTGGAGAATCCAAAACGAACCCTTTAAAAAACATCAAAGGTAAATATTCAAAATATAGCATAAACTGAAACTGGTATAGATTTATTTAGTTGTTACAATTGGTTTTGCTTTGCCCACTGCATTACATGACTTCCTGCTGTCTGTTTCTCCTCACTGATGGCATCCATCTACTGTAGGAAACACACTGACTGTGGATAAGTACTTCATACAACCCCACTTCAAAACACTTGTCCCTTTAAAGGAGTGCAGTGTCATTTATTGTACTCAGTTTATTTTATCCTGCAGATTAGGTTAAGCCTGTCTCTGGTTTGAACTTCATAATTGTCCATTTGCTTTGATGGCCATTCACAGTGGACATTTGTATGCAATGATCAGTCATTTATTTCCTGTCTGGGCTGGAAACTAGAAATAATGTATCTTTTAGTCAGAGATGAGTCAACTGCTTGTTTGGAACAACAATAACCGACACTGTCTTTTGATCTGCTCTTTATCCCTCTCTGCCTCTCATCTTCTCTGAAGAAAAAACTCCAAACTGCAGATCAGTCGAGTCCGTGTGGAAGACTCCGGCAACTACACCTGTGTGGCTGAAAACTCACTAGGACAAGAAAACGCCACGAGTATAATCAGCGTGCAGATCTGTGAGCAATCTGTTGACTTTGAATTATTATACCTCACAAATATAAAGGTCCTATGCTTTGTTCGTATAGCCTCTAAGCTAGTACACTTTGATCAACCTCTGTTCTCCTCAAAAAGTTATACGATGGCTGTTATTCTGTTAGTAGCCTCTTTCCACAGGGATTTTGACCTTCTGAAAAAAACTAATTTGATCTCAGTATATAATATTGTACAGTATCAGATATTAGATTATTTAAAGGCGCCCTATTATTCTTTTTGGGGGTTTCCCCTTTCTTGTAGTGTGTTACGTAGGTTTCTGTGCATGTAAATGGTCTGCTAAGGCTAACATCGTTGTGTTCCCTCCAGAGGAAGTTTCTCTCCCACACACTCCTCCCCCCCTGCCTGAAACACCTCCATTGGACTCCTTTGTTTACTTCTGTAACATATCACATACATCAAATTATATGTGATAGGCTAAGGGGCGGGACGGACATCTCTAAGCTTTTGACCAATCAGAGCAGACTGGGCTCTGGTTTCAGACAGAGGGTGAAAAGAGGTGCTACAGGCAGTATGAGAAAAATAAAGAGCTTTTTGAGCATTAAAGCATGGAGACATGTCACAGTAGAGGCACACAATACAAATATGAACCTGATAATCAGCTTCATATGTCCTCTTTAATAGGCTGTGGAAATAGAATAATCTCAAACATTTTTAAAACAAGGCAAAATCTGAATATTGTAGCAAATTAATTTTACATATTTATTTAAGTTTACGAGGTAAATAAAAATATGGTAGTGTGTTTCGTGTATGAGAGCAGGTGTATCAGATGAACCTGGCTCTCTACACTCACAAACCAGCAGCTGTGAGCTGCTGTTAGCTGCTGCAGCGGCGCAGTAGTAGTTGTAGCAAAGTGACTGAAGCCTTCCCAGAAAGTAGACAGATTCGTCACACTAAGTTCTTTGAAATTCAGGAGTCCGATATGGCAAACTTTTCAGTGGTGTTATATTTAGCACTACTTACATTTTCAACACCTTGTGATTTCCCTCGTAGTGACCACCACCACCCCGTCTTCAGGTGTGAGTCATGCGAGGCGCTGCAACGACTCGGAGAAAGCGTACTGCGTCAACGGAGGCGACTGTTACATCATACATGGTATTAACCAGCTGTCCTGCAAGTAAGTCTGCTGTCCCCCTGTCCCCTCAGTCATCACTGTGTGGCCTCTCCCCCGTCTCTCCCTCTCCCTCTCTATCTCTGTCTCCGTCCCTCTGGTCTCGTTGTTCCCTCCCTACACTGTACGCAACCCACTCACTGAGCTGCGTGTATGGCTTGTTATCTACAGAACATTAAAAAAGGGTTTGTATAAAGCAGATGGCTTAAACTGATTTTAATATTAGACACGATGCCTGCATGCATTACATTTTGTTGAGTCTTGCTCCAAGTGGAATATTTTAGTTCGGAGTGAGAGAGGTGTTCTTGTGACAATCCGCGAAAATGCTTGTGTTAAGAGAAAAAACGTAACAGAGAGAGGTGCGTTGATGATGATTTTACAAATACAATCAGATTTAATTTGTAATATTTAATAAAAACACTTTTGTACATTTCTATACAATTTTTGTGTTATGGTGAAAGTTGTGTTGTCCCTCTATGAAAACAGTTGTTGGACCACAGGGAAAATAACTTATGCAATGCTGTAGCTAATGAGTATTCTAATAAACTATGCATTTAATAAACCAATAAAGTAATGAGCCCATACGATTAACATGAGATACAAATGACATCTACATTGGTCTATGCTGGGTAAGCAAACAGCTAGCTTGTGTGGCATGGCAGTTGATTTGATTTCTGTAGAAGAAAATCGTTTCTGCAGAGCACTGTATCCCTCAGAGGAAGTTCACAGGGATATGAAGTTATAAAGGACGTCCCGCTGACGTAGAATATCAGCTGCTGCCTCTGTGTCGGTCACTCTGTTGGCATGTCACCATGAAATGCTGAGGGCACCTCGTAAAGCAAAGAGGGGAGAAGATTTGAATACCTCAAAAGAGTTATTGGACTATAGTTTTATCAAGTGCCTATACTTACTTAACTTATTCATTTCCCCTCACAACTATCTGTTATTAGCCATTGTTAGCAGCTATGCTAGTTAGTTACTAAGCAACCATATTGACAGTATAGAGTGGCGAAGTCCCTGCCCTTCCGGGGGAGCTCCATGGGACCTTATTTCGGAAAAATTATGTATTGAAGTCAATGGAGAGAGAAAGATTATCTTTCGATCCCGTTTGAGTTGTGCCACGAATTACACATATGATATTTGTCAATTTAAAAGATAATTTTGCTACTCAAAAAAATAAAAATGTGTCGTAAAACTGTGAAGTAACACATTTTTTGGTAACGCTCAATGAACTACTTCTCTGGTCTCGCAGACTAGCACAACAATACACTATGGCCGTCACTACTGTCTTGAAAAAAAAGTGATTGACTACCCTCACTATCACCACAATGAAACACATGAAACATGCAAAGCTGGCTGCCTTCCTTTGATTCTCTCTGAACTGCCTGATCTTTTTAATGTTTAATGTCAACCATTTGTGCAGATAGCATGAAGTAAAACAGATCACCGATGCTAATGTAGCGTTAGCGTTAGCATTTCTCCCCCGGGCTTAAATGGTGTATTATTCAATGATCGTGTGTGATCGGTGTGACAGTACTCTTCAAAGGGTTCACAAAATATGACTACTCTTACTGTTTAACATTTTGGGTTACTTGATGTTACTTCATGTTAAGGCTAATAACAATTACAAGGCTAAGACTGTAATGCTAACTAACGTACTTGCTACTAGCTAGGTAGCTAACTTGATCCAGCCACTCCTGGTCCTTTGATCAGACGGGAAGCGAAAGAACGAGCAAGACCCATTGTTGGTATGATAACAACCTGGTACTAAGCACACAGGCATCTTGTTAAAGTTATCTTATCTTAGCTATCTCTTATTTGGTGGAGGAAAACAATTGTGACATCAGTTATGACATCACTTACACGACTCTGGGATTTGTAGTCTTGCACATTTTTCATAGTATTATATTTCAACAGTTTTACGACAAACTGTGACTTTTTTGACATGGAAATGATTTTTTAAGATTGACAAACATCATATGTGTAATTCATGGCACAATTCAAACGGGATCGAAAGATACGTTTTCTCTCTTCATTGACTTCGATACATACTTTTTCCGAAATAAGGTCCCATGGACTGGAAGTAGATGGGCGTGACTTCGCTACTCTATTGAGAATTCCTTATAGCTAGCTGCCAAAATTGAGAGCTATCTGTAACGTATTACAATGCTTTATCCAGCAGGGGATTGTGGGTAAGTTAGGAAAATAGCAAAAGTCCTTGTCAGCGGTGAGTTTGTGCGAAAATGAATCCATAATTTACTGTTTACTGAAAAATGACTGCAACAGTCACACTGCATTTTAAAATGTGATACTTGCATAATTAATGCATTGTCCATCTGTTTTAAAGTTTTTTTTTTGTGCATGTGAATGAATCAAACCCTCCCCCCTGAATGAACACATAATAATACTGTCTATACCAATATTGATATCAATGCGTCACACTTATCCTGCTGTTGGTAGGTTGCACTATGGAGCTGTAGCTGAAACTTGGTGTTGCCCCGTGCTGCGTTCACATGCAATGTGAACAACAAACAACTTTGACTTTGTGACAAGAAACGCTATGTTGTTTGGCAGATAAGGCTGGGAAAACATTAGTCCTCCCTTTTTTTTCTGCCTTTGCTCTGCAACTGTTTGTGTCGCCATGTTTTCCGTTGTCCCTGTGGGGAGGAAACAGGACGTTAGGAAAACTAGGGATCACATACACAGCAAACTAGATCTGAAATGTAGTAATGGAAATGCCACAGCTATTTCTGCCTTGCTGCAGAACAGGAGCTGTTAACAGGGTTCACTGCTTGCTAAGTATCTAGTCCTCCTTTTGCTGTTTATTTGAAATAAACTGCTAACATAAAACGCAGCACTTCCTGTGAGTGGGAGGATTCTTCCCAGGAAAGGGCTACCAGACTGTTAGTTGTTTAGAACAGCCAGTGCAAAACATGTCCATGAACTCTGTATTAGATTAGTCACTGCTGTGATATATTCACTTATTTCCAAGATGAACAGACATTTATTTATATGAACATGCCCCCACTTACAGTTCAAACATGTTGGCCAAGTGGTATAACCAGTGTTGGAAATTAAAGCGGCCACATTGTTCTTTTGGAGGTTTTACCTTTACTGTCGAGTGTTATATACTGTAAGCAGCACAAGATACAAGATGTGTGGCCACTTAAAAATTAAAAAAACTATTTTGTGCGTAAGGTTGTTGTTTTTAACGTGTAATAAGCCCAAATAAAATGTCTAGGTTTAATGAATGAGACAAAATGGCAATTCATTTAATTGAATCAAAAATAAAATGCTGGTTGAGTGTAGGATTAGGATTTATTAGCATAAACTAGTCATATTTTCTTGGGGCATTTTCGCCCTTTGCCCTCCTTCATTTCTGACACTGGATATAATGAGAGTAAACCTCTGGTTACATTGAAGATAACTGGAGTTTGTTGCATCTTACACTAATGTAATAGAGGAGGCAAATGACATCATATTAGCAATTATCTGGTAACTATGCACACAATAAGAGGCGCAGCATGCCATTGGCTGTGAGCACAATGTAACACAAACGCTATATGCAATCAAAGCTTTGCATTAACCTCAGCCGAGAAAAATGCTTTGTTTCCCACTTTGCGAAATGAACATCTTCTAAACTGGAGGGAGTTACCTTTAAGTTCCATCTTGCCATACATGCGGGGTCATTTTGTCGACATGTAACAAACACTTCCCCTGACAGTGTGGATAACAGATGGCGCGTATAGTCGTTAATGATCAAGAGTTTTGTTGTTCTGCTTCCTGTACAATTGGATGTATCTGCTAGAAATCCTTCCTTAGATCCTTTGGTGTCAGATCTACACTCTTTGTTCCTTCATTTCCATTTCTCTCTCTCTCTCTCTCTCTCTCTCTACCTCTATATATATATATATATATATATGTATCTCCCTTGCTTCCTCCCCTCCCCTCTCTGCCTTTCTCTCTATCTCTCATCTGATATACCTCCCGGTCATTGCTGAAGGATAAATCAGGATTTTTTTTCATGGTGCTGACAAGCAGAAAACTTTGTTCGAGAGGGTGCATACACTCATTGCTACATGCATATATAGCAATTTAGGGCTGCAAAATGGGTAGGATTACAGCCTTCTGTGCATCATGGTGCTACATACACTGCATATTTCAAGAAGCTTCAGCAGGGCTATCAAGGTGTAGCAGCTACCAGAGAGTTACAGTTCCTCCTCAGCTCTGTCATCCTTTGTTGGCCTGTCTGTAAGACCCAGTGGAAACAGGACGTAAATAAGACCGCTGTCTATAGACTGTCTGCCCGGCTTGTTCTCTTCAGAGAGATATGTAGACCCCCACTCACGCTCACACACTCACGATCCTGCTGCTGTTGCATCACTGCGAGGCTCCTGCACGCAGCAGATTGTTAATATCTCTGAAAGTTGAGGTGGTACTTGGAAGCTCCTTTTGTGCCGACCATGGAAACATATAATCCCCTAAAGGGGGAACTGCAAAATGGAGTCTGTAGGTTAGTGGAGGACAGCCCATAAAGAAAGGCACCCTGGATAAAACAGAGTGGAGGTTGAAGTGAACATCAGGACATACAAACATACCCCCTGGCGAGCTGCTGCTAGTGAAAACTCAGTGTGCTCTATGCTGCCTTCAGCCCACCTTATAGCTTTCTGTGTAGAGTCGCACATAGCTCTCATTCATCTTAATTTTGTTGCGAGACTCCAGTCTGGAAGCAACATTAGATCGTGTATTCCCAGATATAGATTGATAGAGACTTATAGATTCCCCATTTGAATCAATTAAGTTAATTTAATCTATTGTAATCAACAAATGGCACAGTCTAGTATCGATGTCTGCGCCTAATGTCCACAGCTGTCTGTGTTTTTATTCCTCATATTTATGGAGACTTTGCATAACGAATCTATCAAACTGAATCCCCGGCTTTGCTTTCACTCTGAAACAAAAGGTGTTTCGGATTTTATTTTGCCTCTGTGCTTGTTCTCGGAGCAGTACAGTGTGTGGGGGGGGGGGGGGGGAGGGGAGGAGAGCATGTGCAGATAAAGAAAGGGTGGGGGGAGGAAAGAAGGGAAATGATATACAGTAAAAGCTCTGCCGGCATAGGGCTGCCTCTGCTCCTCGTGTCTCCCCCCTCTCTCTTTCTCTCTGCTCTATTTATAACTCTATGGGAAATTGCTGAGTGGGCTCTTCCGAGGGTTTTTGCTGTAATTGATTCAAAATGCAAGTTGTCTCTTTAGTGGTGAGAAAGAGGAGAAAAGGATACCCGGTCAGTTACATGGGCAGTATCACACGCAGGCCTTTTGCCTTTTAAAACTGGATACTTTTGTTGACCAGACTCTAAATTACCGTAATAAATACAATACAGCTATTAGAGCCCGAGAGATGTAATGACTGTTACGGAGCCACACCCATGATATCATAACACTGTGGTTCACCAACTGCTGTGATTCATCTCCAGTGTAAAGTGCACTGCAGTTGGAGGAGATTTTATATGTCATGTCTTCTTTTCATTTCACTGCAGTAAAAGCTGATCTATCAATTATAGCAATAGAGAGATTGGATCAATTACGCCTGGCCGGGTAAAAGCCATGATACTCTCATAATTCAAGACATTTTAGTATTTTAATCACTCCCAAAGATATTTTTTTACTCTATTTTCTCAACATTGCATTGAAATGAGGGCCTCTTGTGGATTCATTTAACTTTATTATGGCTTGTGTATCCTCGCAAATCCAGTCATGTGACTGTATCTATGTGTAACATGTGTGTAATAACACTGTAATTACAGTTTAATATCAGCCTGTCCTCCTACAAAAAACGACCAGATAGGTTGATTGTTCAGCAGCTTATAGTCACCCATAGTCACATTTTAAAGTGTAGCACCTCTAGTGGTCGTGTAAGAAACAACATGCTCCCGTTGTTTGCAAATGCTCCGGAGGGTCGTTTATTCACAAATAACCCTCTCTGGAAAATCCTAAATTGTGGAATAGTTTGGCCATTAAAATGCTTTTTGATTAGATTTCTAGCGAGAAGTGTATATTGTACTTTTAGAATCTACGTCCAGTGGATGTGTAGGATCTATAGTTTGATAGATATTACGAAGATGATTTGAGGTCTGACCAGTAGAACGTGTATACTACGTCTACTGGTCTACTACTACTACTACGACATTGTACAGGATATTGCTATAATATTTCACAAATATTATAGCTGACAATGTATATATAATGTAATATATCAGATATTAATGTGTATACACATTAATATCTGATTTGTAAAACATCACAGACAGAAAGGTATATCCGTCATTTAATGGTAAGCTATTGAAATTCTGAATCCATAGATGTGTCTCCCATCACCCAAAACCCCTGACTATTCTCTCAACTCAGTATTTACATTCTTATATTAAAAGAAAATCAGTAATATCTTTAAAAACTACAAGTCCTTTTCTATCAGCTGTGCACCGTTATAGTGTAAATACAATGTTTAATTGCTGATATATTGATGATCCACGTCACGTATTCAGTTTCGGTTGCAGTTCTTCCAGTTTGTCCAAAGGTCTTCTAATCATGGCTCTATAAATACGTCAGATGTGTAATATTTAACGCAGCCGAACCGTGTATTACAATGCCGTTGTGTGATGACTTTCAAAGAGAAAAGCAAACACACTCGGAATAAAGTATTATTTAAAAAAAAAGAAAATTCGGATTTCATATCGCATAAACACCATATCCTAACGTGCATTGCGGCTAAAACATCCAATCACCAAGCTTGAACGGTAGCTGAGGATTATGGGTAGTTTAATGTTTTAGCCTATCAAAACCTATGAAAAAATAAATGTGTCGCTCAGAATCGAAAGGAAAAATTCAATGGGAAAAACACAAAAGCAGTGTACACAATTTAAACCAATTAATGTTCATTAACAAGGATAAATTGATGTTTTTCAGTGGATGAGTACTGCAGATACCATTTTAAAATCATTTGACAGTGAGGGGAATACGGTTTTATTATGACAACTTCGAGACCGGAAATACTGTTTTCACCCTGTGAGGGTTGACGGTAACTTTACAGGGACGCTGCCGTTAAACGTTCTCCTGGCGAGACCTCTAATCATCTTCGTAATATCTATCAAACTATAGATCCTACACATCCACTGGACGTGGATTCTGAAAATACAATATACACTTCTCACTAGAAATTGAATCAAAAAGCATTTTCATAGCCAAACTATCCTACATTTTAGGATTTTCCAGAGAGGGTTATTTGTGAATATACGACCCTCCGGAGAGTTTGCAGTCAACGGGAGCACTAGAGGTCGAAAACGTGATTATAGGTTGTAATAAGCGCTTGAATAATCTACCTATTTGGTCGTATGAGTTGGAGGACTATGTTTAATATTGGTGTTGCATGGGTGTAATATTGGTATAATAACAGTGTAATAAAGGTGTAATAACAGTTTATCATGGGTATAATATGGGTGTTATAATGATGTATCATGGGTGTAACAAGTGTAATAGGGGAGTTATAATGCGTAATATGGGTGTAATAACATTGTCATAAGGGGGTAATGTAGAAGATAGAGATCAATAAATGTTCCTAAATATTGTGATTGCCCATTTAAGGGTTAAAGATCTGATAAGATTTAACAGAAAAGAATAGCTGTCAGCGTAAGAACACAATATATTGGACTTTGTTTGAATTATGACGCAGCTAAGAGCCTACTTGTTAGTTTCAGCGTTTCAGTTTGATGGCTGTTGCTTGAATATGAATCATATTCAGGCCGTGGTATCGCTGACAGCTCGCCACCCATCCAGAAACAAAACAGCACATTCTGCAGCTGCATGTAAACTGTTGCTGCTATTTATGCTCGAGAAATACCAAAACCTATTCCAACCATTTTCATGCTCACACACTGTGGAGGGCCCTGTGTGTTTGTGTGTGTGTCGGTCCGATACTTCTATCCTTGTGAAAATTGTTACATTTCTCAAATATTTGCACATTTTGTCAGAAGGTCATTCTTTCTATAAGGCTTAGTTTACAGGGTTCATCTCAGGATTTTTGTCATTACAAGTGCGGTGAGTCAAAGCAAGAATGTTGTTTTCATTTTTCCCTCGCAGCTTGACCACTGCATGTGCATGATTAAACACTGCTTTGATTTCTTACCCGAGCTTTATTAAACCTTGACCTCAAAATACGCTGATCGCTGCAGGGAACATTAATCAACATTTTTACTAGTATGTTTTGGCACGAGTTCTAACCACAGCTATAACTTCATACTAATTGTAATGTGTGACCTTATTCTGATTTAATTTAATTTAATCAAAACAACTTCGTAAAAATCTGTTTTATTATCAGAAATACAATTTTTTTTTTTTTAAATAACAATTTACTGGCGTGCATTATACCGACACAACGCTACATTTCCTGACCCAAGTCTCACACCGGCTGTCTACATTATTAATAGCATTTTTTAAGTGGTCCTATTATCTTTTGGGGGTTTTCCCTTTACTGTGTTGTGTTGTATAGGTTTGTGTGCATGTAAATGGGCTGCAAAGGCAACAATCCCAAAGTTCCCCCAGAGGGAGTTTCTCTGGCCTCCATTGGACTCCCTTGTTTACTTCAGTAACAGTGACGTAACACTCCTGCTTATATTGGATAGGGCTACAACACATTATACCAGTTAGGCTAAAGAGCAGGACATCTCTAAGTGGTTAACCAATCACAACAGAGCCGGACAGCTAATTAATACACTCGTACACTTATGAACCTGAAAATGAGCATAAAAGGCCCCTTAAAAGCAACTGTCCAATCCCTGGTCATAAGCATGGTAGAACATATCCAGGAAGCGAGTATTCCTAATTCCATCCACATTATGTATGTTAATTAGATCATTGATTTGAACATTACTCTTGTCAAAAATGTAAAGCTGCTTTGAAGCTGCTCTGATCAACATTCACAAAGGCTTTGTCCCCTAAATAGGTTAATCAGACAGTGCTGTCAAGCTCTGCTCTGATTGGTCCAGTTTGTGAGTAGTTAGTGCAATGCTGTTTACAGCATTCCACTATAGTTCTTCAAATCTTTATTCTTCCCCTTATAGAGAACCGCAGTGACGCGTCGTAAAACCCGGAAGTAAACTTCTTCCGGTTCCTTCTTGAAAAACCAATGCAAATTCTCCATAGGATTTTGGAAAATAGCTCGAAATAAGGTCTGTGGTTGACACACATTTAAGAAAGGGATCACGTTTTGTTCAGCCGGATAATCTCCACATGTCAACCCTACTTTTATAATTTCTGAATCATAAATCTAGTCGCCAAAAGCGAAATGCTAATGTTATGCTATAAACAAACTACAAGCCAGTACAGCAGCAGGGTCGCACGACTTCAACGTCACGCCAACTTAAGATCGTTTCAACTGACTTGCACTGAAACTGCACTTTGAACACTTTAAATTAAATATATTAACATTTGAAACTGTATACCCCGGTTATCTAGGCCCTTTTTGTTTTGTTTAATGTATACTACGTTTATCTAGGCCCTTTTTGTTTTGTTTTATGTATACATGTCATACTGTGGGAAACTATATTTCGATATTTCTGGATGTATACAGTAACACATGTAGAATTTTTTACAATAAAGCTGAATTTGACTTTCGCGTGCTTGCATATTTTAACAAAGCTTTTAATTTTAGCCGCACTGAATTTAACTAGAAGTCATGGCTGTGTCAATTACCAGTCTGATATCGTTTTACAAAGATGACAAGAAGAGTGTAGACAGAGGAGAGAACCACTACAAGTCAGGACACGTAACAGTGCAGCCTAGATGAAGGTGTGCTTACCGGTGTTGTCAGGGCTAGCATGAGGGACAAGGTTTATAGTGTCGGTGAGTAGTGATAGCAAGAGTACCGTTAACCTAGAGTTAATTTATTCACATTAATTCCCATCAACAAATCAATTGTATGTGTCACATGAAATCTTTATTAGGCAAGGCAAGTTTATTTATATAGCACTTTTCAACACAAGGCAATTCAAAGTGCTTTACAAAAAATGAAAGACATTAAGAAAATGGCATTTAAAATCAGTCATTAAAAAGAAAAGCTAATAAAATAAACATTAAAAGAAAAAATACATGGATAAAAGTTACAGTGCAGTCTAAGATATGAATAGTTCAATTAAAAGCAGCGACAAAAAGAAAAGTCTTCAGCCTGGATTTAAAAGTAGTAAGAGTTGCAGCGGACCTGCAGGTTTCTGGGAGTTTGTTCCAGATATTTGGAGCATAATAACTGAACGCTGCTTCTCCATGTTTAGTTCTGACTCTGGGGACAGAAAGCTGACCAGTCCCTGAAGACCTGAGAGATCTGGATGGTTCATCATTTAGCAGGAGGTCAGAAATGCATTTTGGTCCTAAACCATTCAGTGCTTTATAAACAGCAGCAGTATTTTGAAATCTATTCTTTGACACACAGGAAGCCAGTGTAAAGACTTCAGAACAGGAGTGATGTGATCCACTTTCTTAGTGTTGGTAAGGACTCGAGCAGCGGTGTTCTGAATCAGCTGCAGCTTTCTAATAGATTTTTTAGTGAGACCTGTGAAGACACCATTGCAGTAGTCCAGTCTACTGAAGATAAAAGCATGGACATATTTTTCCAAATCCTGCTGTGACACTAGTCTTTTAATCCTAGATGTTCTTTAGGTGATAGTAAGCTGATTTAGTAAGTGTTTTAATATGACTGTTGAAACCAATAACTAATTTAACCCGCTGACAAGAGAGCCCACCTCCGAAGATCGTGACTGGCTGAGGGACAGACTCGGGGGCAGGTTTTCAGGAATTTCTTGGCTTCTCTCCCCCGAGCGAGAAGAGGAACACTACAGCTTGGAAACACTTACTGTTCCTGAAATTATCAAATCTGTTGGGCATCAGGGACCTGAGGCAATTGTGGCAAGCATGGCATTGTCTGAAGAGCAACAGAGGGCAATTCAGGTGGCTACCACTGGTCGGCGAACCAACCCAAACTGGCATTTGTTCAGGAAAGGAAGGTTGACTGCCAGCAACTTTGGAGCTGTCCTGAGGTCAAAGCGTGTGACTGCTTCCCTTATTGCCAGGGTGCTAGGGCAACAACAGGCCCTTGATGGTGTTTTGTCTGTACAGTGGGGGACTATGAATGAATGTGAGGGCGTCAGGGCATTCACCACTGCAACCCAGATGCAGGTCCATGAGTCAGATTTGTGGCTCTCCCTATCAGGAATGTTGGGGGCATCTCCAGATGGTCAGGTAGGGTCTTCCGCTGTGCTGGAGGTAAAGTGTCCCTACGGAGCCAGGGAAATGACAATTAGTGAAGCATTGCAAATCAAGGGCTTCTGTGTCAGTAAGGAAGGAGAAACATTCAGCCTGCGTGAGGAACATCCTTACTGGCACCAAATGCAACGTCAGCTTCACCTCACTGCAAGGAAGAAGAAATAAAAAAATTGTGAATTGTTTTTAATTTACATTTACTCGCCTTTACAATGTTGTGGTTGTTAGAGTGTTAGGTTTCCTGTCAGCTCGTCTGCTGGGAAGATATAAAATATTAGTTTCATGGAAGTCACACCGTCACATATACTGTAAGAGCATTAAGACAGACAGTACATAGGCTAAAACAAAACATCTAAAGATATAACCTTGCACTTTGATAAGTCTCGTGAACATTTTCACTATTTTGACATTTTTATAGATGAAAATTGAACTAAAGAAATAAATGGTAGATTAATCCATATTGAAAATAGGTGTCAGCTGCTACACTAATTATAATAGTTATATTTCTTAATTAATTAAGATAAGATATTACTGTATTGATCCCAATTTGCGAAATGTTTGTGTTGCAGCAGCATAACAAGAAAAGCAAAATATAAGTTATTATATCCAAAATTATGTGAGGGATGGAATATTAAATTGAATATAAATGTACATGTGATTTTTCGTCCAAGAGAAGCCATGGAGCCGAGAGTTCTCTGCCAGCCAGAGGTGATTTGTTATTAGTTCAATATGTCAAACTGATTTCCCTGACTACAATCTTTAGTTACATGGTGAAACGTTATGCTGCGTGTACTAATTAGACTTATCATATAAGCCACACAGGTTTTAATAGGATGTATTCATTATCTTTACTTATGTTGCGGTCTTTTCAGCAGCGCCATCTCTAAAACGGCGATACAGTCACTACCCATCATTTACATTTCACCGTGACATGGACAAAAATGTAACGTCAGCTTACTTCATGGCACGAATCCAGACTCTCCTTTGGAAAACATTGGCCGGGAAACGATAGAACAAGCACGTTTCATGCGAAGACCTGTGGCTGCAACCCGGAGCAAAGCAACAAACCATTGCGTAGCTAACTAGTAGCGCTAGCTTTAGCTAACGTTAGCTAACGAAAAGAACTGCCGAGTAAAATTGGAAAACACTGGTAATTAATTATTCTATAATTTGTAAAACTACTGTGTTAAAAACGACAATTTCAAAAATACAGATTCTAATGGTCAGATATAGATATACAGATACTAAAAATAGGCAGGTACTTGCTTTCAAGCAGAACACAGGGGAAAACAAACTTAGCGGGAGTGTTTACGTGTTCTGCGTAATGACGTACAACGGCCTCGACAATTTCTGTAGTCCTATTCAGCCACTCGGTAACAACCATCGTTTTTCAGACACGTAAACGCTTCACAAATCCCCAGTGGGGTCACTGCTGACGTATTTAATGTCGTAGAACAAAACGTGACTTATCTCTTAAATTTGTGTCAACCACAGACCTTATTTCGAGCTATTTTCCAAAACCCTATGGAAAAAATGCATTGCTTTTTGAGGAAGGAACCGGAAGTGCTAAAAATGCTAACTTACTTCCTGGTTTTACGACGCGTCACTGCGATTCTCTATTTCAGCCAATACTTTGGCACTCCATAACTTCAGTTTATTTTCAGCTACAGAAACCATTCAAATATTAAACTATTCAGCCTGTTCATTAATCGATGGGAAACCTTCAACTTTTTCAAAATATTTCATACTTTTTGAAATATTCAGCTTTTTAAACTCTTTTTTTAACATTGAAGTCAATGGGAAAAGCCTTCAAATCAGCCAATACTTTAGCTCTCCATAACTTCAGCTTACTTTCAGCCACAAAAACCATTCAAATATTAAACTATTCAGCCTTTTCAGCAATTGATGAGAAACTTTCTACTTCTTCAAAGTATTTCATACTTTTTAAAATATTCAGCTTTTTAAACTTTTTTTTTAAGATCGAAGTCAATGGGAGATGCCTTCAAATCCTGTTTTCCTACACCTTGCGCCAAATGCTACTCCTTCCACACACTTTCAGCTAGACACTTCATTCCAACTTTCAAATGATCACAAGACCGTCAGCTAATCAATTCCTATTCAGATTTTTGATATCTTTTAAACTTTTTGAGATATTGAATTTAGTTTGGAGCTTAGTAGAGAGGCCTTTTTCAGATTTTAACATTAGAGTGGATGGAGCAGCTTGTTAAGTCTAGAGTGCTTTGATCTCAAAACAGAGTGGAGCAGTGCTTAAAATTCTCCCCCAAAAATGTTTTAAATTTGCCATAATTCCCAAACCCTACACTCCTCAGACATCTTTTTTCATGAAAAACGTAGGAAAACCTCTCCTAGGTTGTAAAATTAAAAAGAAATATTTATAAAAAAAATTAAACAAAATGCCTCTAGAGGGCATGAAGAGACAAAAAGTCCAGCTAGCTCCCAATTGATTCCCATGTTAAGAACATCCGGATCTTTCTTCAGAACAGAGTGAAGTGCACTTTAGACAAACTGCTCTCCTCTTCACATTTACCACACAAAACCCCCCAAAAAAACATATTTCAGTTCATTGGGTTTCCCTGATGCTCAAGGCCTGGTATTTTTTTGATACTGTAGGAGCCATATTTTTTGAACAGGTGGCAAAATTGTCAGATATACTCCTCAACGCATTCTTATGGGACTCAGTGCTGCAATTGGTTGTCATGGTGTTGCTGGGCAGATTGGAGCCACACACACACACACACACACACACACACACACAAACACACACACACACACACACACACACACACACACACACACACACACACACACACACACACACACACACACACACACACACACACTCTCTCAAACACAGACACACACACACACACACACACACACACACACACGCACGCACGCACGCACGCACGCACGCACCCACGCACACACACACACACACACACACACACACACACACACACACACACACACACACACACACACTCTCTCTCTCTCACAGACTCTCTCTCTCTCTCTCTCTCTCTCTCTCTCTCGCTCCATAGTTTTTGAACGGGTGGCAAAATGGTCAGATATACAAAAAACACTGAAAGACTGGACTTTAACAGACTGTCTCAGCCTATTATTTTCTGTCTGATGCAGACTTCATACAGACTTCAACAGGTTCCACATATTTTATACATTATTGGTGACGTATGGTTTTAGTCGAAAAGTTTGCCGTCAAAATATTCTGCTGCTTGCCCAAGCCTTTTTACTTTCTTTTCTCATCTTAATACAAATCCATTCACTACTACTTACATCTGATATTTAACTCCTTCAGCCTATTTTCAGCTGCAGAAACCATTCAACTATTACATTATTCAGCTATTTCAGGACATCAAGGCTATACATGTTGTTGTTTATACATGTTTTTAAACCTTTTCTTTTAAATATTAAGCTTTTTCTGCATTTTTGTAGCTAAAAGCAGCTACCATTCAGCTAATAACATATTCAGCTTTTTCTGCATTTTCAGCTAAATTCAGCCATAAATGTTCACAGTTTACAGCATTCGCACGCATTTTCTGCAGGAAATGCATTTTCTAGTTTCTCTCACAATAACAAAAACCGACTGAATAATGTGTTAATAGTGTGTATTGTACATATACTACATATTACTTTTTGTACTTTGTGACGGCTAATCTGTCTGACGAGGTCTTTGTCAAATCGACACGTCACTCTATTAAATCAAATTGCGTGGAAATCAGTTCAGTGTGCAGATACTTTTTTGTGGATGACATATCCAATATCCACAGTGGGAGTTTGAACCCCAATGCTTGTTTGATTTTGCTTTCAGTTTGTTTCTGATCCAGCACCTGTTGTTTTGAATGTGCTTATGCTACACACTGTTTTCTGTGCATAGTCCATTATTAGAGAAATATTTTCACCATGCCCCCAGGCCTTGATCTTTGCATGGTGCTTATCATATCCTGGCTGACATGTTTGCCAATGATCTTCTTACTGTAACGATCTTCCACTCGATTCAGATTTAGGGTGAGGGACTTTCCAATTTCCATATTCCATGCCTATACGGGGGAAATTAGTAAAAGCCTTTGTGAAAAGTAATGGAATTCTGTCGCATTAAATTAAATATACAGCTTTCCATGTGATGTAGTCTTTTTTGAGTTGCTTTTTGTAGCTGTTGATGTAACATAGCTTTTATATGATATTATAATTATAATTCATAGCATTGAAAATATACTGATAACCAGAAGAAGACACAGACTGATATTAATGTTTTATTGTAAATTAATATAAACATATTAAATTATCAGAGATTGGAAAAAGGTTGCAGCTTAATTATCATGCAAATAACATTCAGAATGAAGCTTTCTTAGCAGTTATTTTTGTGTGCTTATATATTGAGAATGGGCATGAAAATGGTAGAATGGGTCTTTGAAAAGTCATGGACAAGTCTAAGTATTTTGTCACGGAAAATGTGTGGATACCCTGAAGATTGTTTTGAAATGATTGCACTACATCGGACGTGTCATCATGAAAACATGCATGAACTTAATCTACTACCATCTACTTTATGAGACTCACAACATTTGCAATGTGACTTCATCATGATTCTAAAGACTTCACATGAGATTTGCAACAATATTAAGGTTCATACATATTTTAATGGGTGTCGTGTTACAGTTGTACAGACCTATTTTATCATTCACTTAGCCTTTATATTCCATTTTGTCCATGTGAGCCATTTGTGTTTGTGTGTGAGGTTAACGACTGTACGTCTGACCCCTCGTATACTTCCTGCCCCACCATCACATGACCCTCATGACTGTGATGATGTGTTAACTGTAGCGGTGATGTCATATTGATGGCGGTGATGTCACGGTATGCAGGTCATCTCTCTCTGTAGTTGGTGGATTGTGCTGTTTCTAATCCCTCATCTCTCTGCTCTCTTATGTCTCCCTCCCTCTCCCCTCTCCCCTCCCTTCTTCCTGTCTTTGTGTACTGCTCCCCCTCTCTTTCCTCCTGTTTTATCTTCCCTCTGTATATCTAACCCCTCCCCGCCTCCCTCTCCCCCTCTGTGTCTTGTTTTCCCTCCATCAGGTGTCCCAATGACTATACGGGGGACCGCTGTCAAAACTCCGTCATGGCCGGTTTCTACAGTATGTCCATTTGCTCTTGTCTGTCTCCTCCTCACTGAGATGCTGCATGCTACATCGGAAGGGTTGGATGAAGGGAGCACTCTGTATGTGTGTGTGTGTGTGTGTGTGTGTGTGTGTGTGTGTGTGTGTGTGTGTGTGTGTGTGTGTGTGTGTGTGTGTGTGTGTGTGTGTGTGTGTGTGTGTGAGAGAGAGAGAGATATACAGAGAGATAGAGAGATTGCATGCCTCTGTGTCCGCCCCTTCCTCTTCTTGTCTCCCCTGGTTCCTCTGGCCACCAGAAACAAACAAGAGTTATTTTTTATAATTCACACATAAGTTCAGTTTCACACTGCTCTTACCTTACGTGGAGCACATTTCATTTTGGATGATTGCCCTAGAAAGCTGGTTAAAATAACCCCAAAATTTACAACTCAACAAAAAGCACCACATATTTACACTCTTACATTTAAAGTTCTGTATTTTTTATCTGTAAATTGCACACAGAATACTTGATCCAAATAAATGCACATAAGGAAACAGAGGAGACAGAGAATGAACATAATATAAATACAGGAGGAGTTGTTTTTCTTTCATTTGTTAATTTTTCTCTGCCGATGGTCCATTGGTGCTGTATAGGTTGACAAAAACGTTGATTGCTAATTGATGTTAATATATATTATTGTACAAGGGTGAGAGTTCTCACTCTTTGCTGTGCCTCTCTTTTATACAAAGTTATAAATATTTCTTTGATTTTACTTAGCAAGACTGACAATCGAGGCTTCACATTCTATGTTTATCTGACATTGTTTTAAACAGTCATTTCTAGAAATCCAAACACATCCACCATTTCAAATGTTAATATAATCAAAGTTTTAAACATTACTGTACTAAGAAATTAGAAATAAAATCCACAACATTAAATGTTGTTTTCACTCGGAGCATCCATGGATCATCTGATAAAATCTGACTTTGTAGCATGTGGCTAACAAAAAAAATGCTGCTTGAAATGTTTCAGGGTTAAGTTCTAATATGTTCATAATGGTGGTTTTGCTTCTCATAACAGTGAAACCAAATAAAAATCATAGTTTGGCATTTAAAAAAAAAAAAACTCTTTGTTAGTGGAGAACACTATCTATGATGCTCATGTTTGCAATGCGTCATAAAGGAATTAAGTTGATAAATATTTATTTAATTGCTAAAAAATTCCTAATGATTTATAAAACTAGTCATAACCCATTAGAAAGCATTTAATAATGACATAAATGGTCAAGTCAAAGTGATCTGACATTAAAAGGATTATAGTGAAATACAACTAATTGTAATTCATCATAATCTTGGTGGTCATTGGGTGCTTTAAGTAATACAATTCCTGAGGTACCGCCACATTCAGTATAATACATCACAAGCTGGTCATTATAGTTGGTCATTGAGTGCTTAAAGTAATTGGGAAAAAAATCATTGAATCTAAAATGTCAGTGAGTGACCAGCAATTATTAAGTATTATGATACTTAACCTTATAAGCCATTGTAAAATTATGATTTTAATAAATCATTATGAATATTTATGTGCTTAAAGTTCTGATTATACAGAGCTATAGGCAGATTAAACACATTATACATATGTTAATTATGCAGTATATACATGGGCATTACAGAAAGTGCCACCTCTTGTGTGTGAAAGTACACCCAGAAAACATTTAGCTTAGTTTAGCACAAAGACTTAAAATAGAGGGAAAGGGTTAGCATGGCTCTGTCCGATGGTAACAGAATCCACCAAAAAGCACCTCTGAAGCTCATTGACTTACACATTATGTTTGTATAACTATATTGAAAGCTACCGTGTAAAAACTTGTTCTACAGGAAGCTTTGTGCTAAACCATATTTTGGCTAGAAATATTGACATACTGTATTATCGATTGCCTTATCTTACTTGGAAACCATTGGTGCTGAAAACGTTTTCCTTTGTAACTAAGGACAGAGCCAGCCTAATAGTGTCCCGCTGCTTCCAGTCTTCAGAGCTAATATGCTAATTATAACGCTAATGTTAACGCTAATGCTAACAGTTTCCTGGCCGCAGCTTCATATTTACCGTACATTCATGAGAGTGGTATTACTTTTCTCATATAACTCTCAGCAAGAAAGCAAGTGAACATGTATTCCATACATTTCAAACTAATGCTTTGTATCCTAGGCATGTTTCATCAACCCAGTCTCACGGCATTTCGTGTTATAGTCACAAAATTAATTTAATCTATTGATTCTTGTTCTATAACACGATTTTCGTGTCTCACAAAACGATTTTAAAAGCAATGTATTTCTATTGGTAGTATGTTTTGTGCCTGCACCACGTCTTTTTGTCCGGTCGGGTCTTGGAAGACCGGAAGCTGTGGGGTTCATAAAAACATTTTCTTTCTCAATATCTTACCCTAAGCCTAACCCTAACCCTTATATTTTAAATAGTATAATGTCAGAGTTTTTTTGCCGTCCGTGAGGAAAATAAATGGGGCAAAGAGCCTCAGAATACTGAAATCTGTATTTCTTTTTTTTCTTTTTTCTAATTTGTTATTATTTGGTGCAGGCACAAAACATACTACCAATATAAATACATTGCTTCTAAAATCGGTCTGTGTCAGAATACTGAAATCTGTATTTTTAAAAATCTATTTTTCCTTCTAATTTGTTATTATTTACATTGCTTTTAAAATCGTTCTGTGTGAAACGAAAAAAATGGGGAAATTAAATGTTGTGTCTATAACACGAAATGGTTACCAATGGTTGTTGGTTTCGTCACTCGGTTTCGATTGTATGGGCAGTTAGGCATTTAGCCTAAATTGGGACAATCTGTTCAAAATTAGCAATGTGCAATGCTTCTATGGTAACTGTTTTACATCAGGAAATATCATACTATATGTGACGTCTGCTTATTTCTGACCCCACCATCAAGCCTCGTCTACCCGCTGAAATCTGTGTGCTTTTATTTTGCTTTTGGACGCTCTCTCTGTCAGTCGAAGCAACATTTCCCTCTCGTTTCGAATCCATGTTGATTTGTTACTGCCTGCTTTTTTCTAGTGCTACGAACATAGGACCCTGTCAAAGTGTAGAGTACTTAAGGTCAGGGTGGACAGAAGATAATGTGTATGGGCATTTCTCTTTACTGCCGGTAATGCATGCAAAGCAATGGAAATTGGGAATGCCGAGACGATTTCTCCGTAAATCATATGAAAGGTTATAATAGCTGTACGCAGCAGTAGTGGGACAAAGTGCTATACAAGAGGTATGCTGTAATCAATACAAAGGCGCACAATTGCCATTAGTCAAACGCCCCCCTTCGCTGTGCCAGCCTCATCGACTGTACTGTGTTTTTATGTTGGAGAGTAACTCACTGCTTTTGATCTTTTCTTTCTTTTATCTTGTTGTTTTTTCTATTATAATTTTGTTTCTGTCTGTTGTTCTGTACTCCAGAAATGAGGTCTAGTAAATATAGCAGTAAGTGATGTGGCTTCTTGTCTTGCTGTTTTTGGCCGTCTGTCTCCGCATGCCTTTTTCCGCCCGTTGGCTTATCTTTCCTTCTGCCTTGGGTTCATTTTTCTCCCTTCGCTTTTGATTTCGTTTCGTTTCAGTTAATAATTTCTGGGGGTCACAGAGCTGAGGCTGTCTGAGTTGTCTGTCTGTTACTGGACGGTACACACGTCAATCACTATGATTGACGGCACTAATTAACTTATATCCTTGTTCAGTGTATACAAGACATGAAAACGATTTATCTGCTCCAAAGTGGACATTACACCTGACCCTATCTGTCTCTTTCCTTTTACCACGACAACTTTCTGCGCTGGCAGAGCTTCTCAGAATTGAATTTATGGGTATGGAACATTATTATTCATTTTGCTGTGCTTAAAAGCTTTGCCAAGATCCTCTCACAGTCACACATTATTGTACCATTTTTTTTCTAAAACAACTAGGTCTCCCTCAACCTGTCCCTCTTTCTCCTGCCCACTAACCTGCTTTAACACGTGACCTCCCTTCTCTGCATGCATCCCCCTTACTGACATTAAACATTCAAAAAAGACATAAAATAACTAGGAAGGAAATGGAAATGAAAGATAGTGCAGAGGTGAATTAGAACACGATGTTACAGGTCTGATATGAATCAAAGTTACATTGGACACTGTATCGGAGCCAAAGACACCTTCTTTCCCCAACAATCAGAGAGCGTTTCGCCTCATCGATACCTACAAGTCTCTGGCTTGTCCCCCGGGCTTTGGCAATTTGCATATTGGCTTCAGCAGCCTGTCGAATAAAAACATGCAAGCTGCAAGTATTTCTGCAAAGTGTTGCCAAAAGCGAGCCAAAGGCCTGAGCATAGTCGGTCCTTATTATTCTGCCCTTGATTGACTCCATGTCAGAGTGGAGAGCTCGCCTGTCCTAAATCACCATCGCTGTTGGCTCCACTGTGCCAGCGAGAGCGCCTTTCCATTTCCCCTTTCGCTTTTCTGTATCAGTACCCTGTGACACACACACAATGCCGGGCCAGGCCTCTCATGGGCTTGTCAATCCCTACAGAGGCCCTTTATTCAGAACCCCCCCCCCCCCCCCTCCTTTAACCCCCTTCCTTCCTCCTCAGTGGCGTGTCTGTAGGGGAGACAGATGAAGGTTAGGTGATTAGGTCATAACAGTTTAATTAATCTGCCTCTTAGTAAATTCATTTTAGTAAATAAAATCAATCAACACATTCTAATGAATTTTAGCATACTTTCAATCAACTTTATATCATATAAACCACTGGTAGGTAAATAAACAGATAGTCTTCAGCATATAGGTATCACAGCAGACAGCTTCAGTTTCAGTCCAGAGTAATAAGAAACATTAAAACGAATACGTTTGGATAACGGTGGGTCCATGACATTGAGAAACAGTGATCTTCTGTGACTTTAATTCAGCCATAACTAACAATCCAAGGGCCTTTTTTAATCTAGTTTTAGCTGATAAGAGGACAAAGTCAGGACAGTCTGGTTTCTGGGGACTAGTTTCTCCCCAGGCCTTTCTCCCGGACACGCCCCTCTTCCCCCTCCTCTCCCTCCTGTCCCTCTGTCTACTCGTTTCCTCTTGCTCCTCCTTCCTCTCCACTTAGCCTTTTATCCTTTTATTCCCTCATGTTCTGTTCTGTTTGTTGCTCCCTGTCATTGTGACGTCGCGCTTCAGATACAGTGTTACACCACAGCGGGCCCAAAAATGTGAATTAACCTAGATAAACCAATATGTTGAAGTATTCACAAACTTGTTAATAGAGTTTAATGTAGTTCAGTGTAACATGATCCAAATCTGTCTTAAGATGTTCCCAAAGGAAAGTTCTCACTTAACATAAAAGTGTTGTAACCAGTTCTATCCTCAAAAGTGTTTGATAAGCAAATCGTGAATGTAGAATTTAAAAAATATATATTTGGGCTACTTCATATTATTTATTTTGTACGGTTTTAAGTCAATTCAATAGATGACCAAGGGAAAAATTAGTTGTCTTTTATGGTTGTCCTTGGATGTGTTTTCTAATTTAGGTGAAAGACAAATTGTGCTAAAATATCACATGTAATACATTTAATGACAAATTGGCACATCATAAAGAAATGAATGCCATAATACCATGGTTTATTTTTTCCAGCAGTTTTTCAAGCAAAACTTAATTTGCTATAAATGCCTTTCTCTTGTCAAATTAGCAAGGATAACAAAGTAAAAGATTAACCTCGTAGGTAAAAAATACTTTTACCTCAAAACCTGTTTGACAATGCAGTTTAGTTGTTTCGGGAATATATGTTTTAAAAGACCAGGCTGCATTTTGGCCACCACAGTGTCCCGTAAAAACCTCTGTGAATAGTCAAACTTGAAACAAAAACCGAACCCAGAAACAAAGGAAAATAAAAATGATCAAATCATTTATAAATATTAAAGAAGTGTCATATTTCCCATTTTTCTGTCACTTTTTGTGACCGTTATGGTGGTGGTGAGCGTTTTAAATACTTAACCTTTATGCTCTCAGCCCATTGTGGTGTCAACACTTTGAACAAAATATGCTTATTTAATTTTTTTTCATCTGGACAACTCATCTTTTGAGGATTTCATCCATACAGGCATGCATTCATATCCCATCCAATGCCATCTGTAGCATTACATCTCATGTCCTTGTAAATACATGTGTACAGGGACAGCAGGAGGACTATTTCAGGATGTAGCTCTGCTTTTCATCATAACATTTATGAGCTTTGAGAATTACTCCTGTGTAGTAGCACTGTTTGACTGTAGTACAGTTTAAATTGAAAGGCATGTGTCTTATTAGAGCACGAGCAGTTTTACAGTCAGCACAGGGGATAGGGTGGCAGCAGCTAATTCTTAGAAAAATGTTTCTGTAGTCACCATCAATGGAGTAGCGCTCATACTGTTTGTGTGTGTGTCTGTTTTGTGATTGTCTGTCTGCCATGGATGGATGTGTGTGTGAATATGTGTGTGTGTATGTGTGTGTGTGTGTGTGTGTGTGTGTGTGTGTGTGTGTGTGTGTGTGTGTGTGTGTGTGTGTGTGTGTGTGTGTGTGTGTGTGTGTGTGTGTGTGTGTGTGTGTGTGTGTGTTTCAATCCACAGAGGCGGAGGAGCTCTACCAGAGGCGGGTGCTGACGATCACAGGCATCTGTGTGGCGCTGCTGGTGGTTGGCATCGTTTGTGTGGTGGCCTACTGCAAAACCAAGTATGTATCGTTGAAAGGAACATAAATGACTTGCTATTTAACCACAAAGAGCGTGTACAATTTTCTAAGAAGGATTTAAGAAGCTGGTGTTCAGAAATGGTCTCCTGTGATTAAAATGTTACAATAGGGTGCATTATTAGATGGTTACTGATTCATTAATGGAGGTATTTCATAAAACCTAGGATGCAGGTCCACTAAATGAAATACAATTATATTTATTTTTGGGATTTTCCTTGATCTTTGCTATTTTGTGAAACATTGGCTAATTTCCTCCTCTGGATGTTGTTATTTAACTGAAAGCACCTGAGATGTTAAGATGAGAAAACACTCCTTAATTGAACTGTTAACAATTCACTGACATCTGAAACACTTGGCATAATACCAAGTATTTCTGGAACACCAATCCTGTTCAATTGTGACAGGGCTGCCTAACCTTGATAATATTGCCGTAACTATGAAACGATTATCTAATAAGTAAAGAGCGTGAGCGTGATTTTTAAAGAGCAATTATAGTGATCAATCAGTTTAGCACATTAGCCAGATGACTTATTGTTCCCTCATCACCACTCCTCCAGAAAGCAGAGGAAGAAGATGCACAGTCACCTACACCAGAACCAGAACCAGTGTGTGGAGCAGCCCAACCGCATGCTGGCCAACGGGCCCAACCACCCCGGGCCCGGCCCCGGCCCCGAGGAGATCCCCATGGTCGACGTGAGTCAAAACTGTAGAAATACACACCAGAATCAGGTACAGGAGAAGTGATGCTAAGGTTTAAATCACAGGAAGTAAAGTCACGTTTTGACCACTTTTACTTCATGCTGAGCAGTCCACAGGGTCTACATGTTTTCAGAGGCAGAGCTGCTCTCAAGGCACAAACAAAAGTTACCAACACAAGCTTGAATGGCATAAGCACTGATTGGCAAGAGGGATATAGATACGATAAGATAAGATTGTACCTTATTGATCCCAATTTGGGAACTGTTTGTGTATATTGTTAGTATGTACTTATTTATACATGTGTATGATAATTTTTTCTTAGGCTGGTTAGGATAAAGTTTATGCTAGAATGGGTCCAGTTACCTAAGACACTTTGGCCCCTCTGATTTTGTTCTAGCTTCTGGCAGCCAGCAATAGATTTACAATTATCCATTCAGGACACATAGAAGTCACATTTGTAATCTCCAGGCAGACTTCCCTTTCTTATTAAAGTGCTGCTGAAATCAATCCAGTTATGTCAGTGTTTTTAATTAAATTCCCCATCCTATAAATAGGATTTTGGTGTCAAGTTTTCCAGAATCTCCTCAGATATTCATTAATGCTTAAGAAGGAAAAAGAAGAAGAAGACATTAGAACTGGATGTCAGGTTCACCTGAGCATGCAGAGCCTTGGTTGGTTAATGAAGTCACTGCTAGACTTTATTTAGCTTTGGTGCTTAGATTTGAACTCCACCAAGAACTTTTTCTTTTAGCCTCCAGAGCAGTTTTGCCTTCAAAAGAGCCTTTGTGTAAATAAATACTCTGATCCAGTGTAAACAAAGGGCAATATGGAGCTGACAGACGGTAAAGAGAGTGGAAAAACACCTACCATTCTCCTGAAGACATTATGTGTGCATGAGTCAGCATAACACCAACAATGAAAGAGAAGTGATGATGAGATCTGTGCAGGAGAATCCCCTTATCATTATATATCACTTTATAATAATGTATACATTAATAACTGTATGATTTGTTGGTAATCAGAGAAATGATAACATAAGTAACAAGTATTTAAATAAGTTCATTCAGTATGTTTGTGTGTTCGTATTGCAGTACATCTCCAAGAGCGTCCCAACGACAGAGTGTGTGATCAGCCACGGAGCTGAGGGTGCAGGAAACTACGCAGGGAGCAGAATGTCAACCCGCTCCCACCACTCAACCACTGCCTCACACGCTTCCAGGTAGACCTGCCACACACACACATCCAGATATATACACAGGCAATTATTGGAAAGCATTTCTCCCCAATTTTTCTTCCTATAGTTTCAGTTGTTTCCCGTTTTTATAGGGATTATCTCTCTCGATTCAGTTTTTGAGCACTTTTAAAGCTAGATAGTGGATCATCCAGAGTAACAGTACAATTGTTTCTGGAAAAACAATATTGAGCAAAATATCAATAATTCCCTCACCTATTGGGACTATTCTCTCATAACCTGAACCTGGTTTCCCCTAACATGTTTATTGTACTTCCCTTATGTTATAACATAAAATCAGAGAACCATACAGTTACAATACAGTTTGAGAACAGAAGTAAGTATATTTTACTATACATACACAACTTCGCTGCTATAAAATAATCTACAAAAATGTAATAGCTATGTATTTGAGTCTTTTTAGACCAATACAATCTGAAAGCTCCGTTCAATTCAAAAGGTTTAGTGAGATTTATGTATGAAGTCCTCCAGTTTTATTCCAAGTACACATCATTTGACATTTAAACAGACTTTGTAATTAAACATCTCTGACTTCCTTGCAGAAGTTTTAAATCTTTGAACATTCCCTAATATATACCGAACTCAAAGGAGAAACATTTTGTGGATCACAGACCTGTACTTGGCAGATTGTATGAAATATTTATATTTTTAAAGCTGAATTACAAAATGAGTCACCACTAGAGGGCAAAACATCACCTCTCAATGCAGTGAGCTCCGATATACATATATAAATGTCAGGCTAACATGTCCTTTTACTCACACAAGAGTCTAACATTGTCTGTCAGTATCACCTTTGGCCCGCCTAATCCTGAAAAAACATAGGTCTGTCTTTGCCTTGTAGATGCTCGGACTGTTGTCACCAGCAACTTGTTTAGTTTGTGTTGTCTCTACTTCATGCTGGACAAATAGTTTACAATCCAGACATTTTTCTGAGAGTTAAAAAGTCTGGGGCTGAGGTCAGGGTAAGGCCAATAATTGATTGGGTGTTCCTGCTGTTCTTTCTAGAACACTAGTGCACTGCATTGTATGACTTTTGCATACATTACATTTCATCTTAAAATAATGCTTTGGACATCCGCCTGGCAGCTAAGGATTCTAAAAACGATGGCAACATTGTTGAAGAGCTGCGTTGAATTTGACCACATATATTGATTGAAATAACTAATTAGTATGCAGTTGATACGATGTGTTTGGGGCGTCCCTTGTACCCCTTGAGCTGGTAGCCATTCTAAAAGTACCCCCTCACTCATCTGTGATAATTTCGCCTTTTTTCTTTTTGTTAAACCCTTTGTTATCGTTTTTAACTACTCCTAAATGAAAATCACTTGAATAACTCACATTTAATACAAATGCATTTCAACTTGATATTTACACTTGTTGTCATGTAAAGAAATTATGTTAAGACTCACTACTTATTTAGCAAGCCAATAATGTATTTTTTTAGGAGAAGACTCCTCCCCTCTGAACAGTCACTTTTGTCCATCATATTTGAAAACAAACATTGTTATTTTCTGTATTCATGTAAGACAAAAGTAATTTACTTATTTGGCGATGATTCACGCTATTTTTAGAATGCACCCTGCGGGCGAACAGGCACCTGTGTACCCCCTGCGATCCCCTCAAGTACCCCTAGGGGTCCCTGTACCCCCGGTTGGGAACCACTGGAGTACAGGCCTAGAGTACAGTAAAAAAAACACTTTTTTGTCACCTGAAGAGAAAGTGAAAGACTCCAGATGTGAGTTTTCTGAGTTATGGAAAACTTCATATTCACTATTGTTCCCAATTTGACAAATGTAGCACATAGAGTAACTCCTATCATTTATTTTTTCTAAAATAAAACAAAAACTCATTTTGTCAGTTAGTATTTCAGTAATGGCATGGGCCAACGTAACTCTTTGTTTTCTCTTTCCTGTTCGTAGAATTTTTTTATGGCTACAGCCTTGAATGCCTAGGCCAGGCAACGCCACTACAATAATTTAAGTTGAACTGATGGACATTGTTTGTCAATGGGATCTGCAGTAATAAGAGCCCTGTAATGTATATTTGTAATTAAAATCATCACTTTCTGGTTATTCCATATAAAATGCATTTGAACAGTTTTGCAGTATAGTATATTTACCTTCTCTTTATCCTACTTTCCCTCACTGCTGTTGTAACCTTTTAAACTTGTTCTGCTAACACCCACACCTGCAGACATGAGGAGCAGACGTGGAGCATGGAGCGAACAGAGAGTATGAACTCAGACTGCCAGTCAGGAGGGCTGTCCAGCTCTGTGGGAACCAGTAAGTGCAGCAGCCCGGCATGCATGGCGAGGAGGGCCACCCACTGGGGCTGCGGGGATATGTCCGGGCCAGGAATGCAGTACGGGGATTCCTACGATTCTCTAAGAGACTCACCTCACAGTGACAGGTAGGGAAGGTGCTAATGTGTGAGTGTATGTTTGTATTACTGACATTATTTTGGGGCCACCATGTGAGTCCCCATGTACATCATTACGTTTTATGGCGAAAACGTACTTTTAGATTAGGGTAAGATTAAGTTTAGGTTAAGATAGGGGACTACAAATGCCAAAAGGCATTTAAAAAGAGTGTTCAAACTAAGAAAGAGGAAAAGCAGCAGTTAAAGTTTGGTGTCCTCTGAAGGAATGGAAACGTGAATGTGCCTGTATGTGTGCTTGTGAAAGTGTCTAGTTTAAGTCTTTAAGTCTTTGTTCATGACTTCAACACTTGACATTTAATTTTTCACACTAGCCTTGTTATTCTTTGGTGCCCCCCAGTGGTTGTCATGAATATTTCAATGTCAAGGACTTCATCGCCCAGATACTGTACTGTGATCGTAAAAGACTGTTGTTGAGGCAGTGAAGGTAAGGAAAAATACAATGAATTAAGAGGCGCTGGGTTATTTAAACAATATTATCATGTGTGTATTACAAACATGAAATCTATAGTTCATTTTTGAAATAATGCGATTATTGTAACTACGCTTATATGCGACACACTACTTACAATAGTACAGTTTATTAATATTGAAAACATATATTCTATCTATTTTGACCATAAATAAACTGTGTTAAAGGTCCCAGGTCATGGCCATTTCCACTGATCATAATTCCATTGTTGAGGTCTACTAGAATAGATTTATATTGTGCAATTTTCCAAACTCACATTATTTTTTCATACAGCATCTCTGTATAGTATGTGTATTCACTCTCTGTCCTAAACGGCTTGTTGGAGCTCCTGCCCCCCCTCCCTGTGAGCCCACTGTGCTCTGATTGGTCAGCTCGCCCACTCTGTTCTGATGAGTCCACCACCATTATAGCGGAACATCAGTGATTATGTGTTACAATGCCGTTAGCAACCAGAAAATGACACCAGTAATGACAAACAGATGAGAATGCTGAGTGGGGTCTGCGAGACAGCGAGACATCGCGAATGGACGCGGGAAGGGGGGGAGGCTGAGGGGGCTGCAGCACCCCCATCTGCGAGGCTCCACTAGCACCCGCACCCCCAAAACCCGGCACACCTACAGTGTAAGCGCGCCACCATTTTTACGCTGCAAGGCTCCACTAGCAAAAAATGTAAACATTGAACTCATCACAAAACGTTTTTATTGAGGATCTCAACTAACTGCAAAAAATCCCAAACTGCAATATCACCTTGTTTCCGATGTGTTTATTGTTAAAAAGTAATAGTTGGAGCAAGTTGACATTGAAATGTCAAATAATAATATATTGTTCACCACATCCCTAATAAATCTAAATCATCTGGTGTAAAAACGTGTATTAGAGTTGGATTAATTGGGATCTCTTCTGGGGGGAAAGTCCTGCAGGTCAGATGGACTGTAAACACTTAATAGCATGTATATGTTGTTGTTTGTCTGTGTATGTGTGTTAGCACTGTGAGTGACTGGTGACCTGTCCAGGGTGTACAACTTCCTCTTGCCCAGTGCATGCTGGGTAGTCTCCTGCCCTCTGGCCCTGAAGAAGAGAAGTGGTTTAGAAAACAGATGGATGAAACTCTCTGACAGAATGTTTGATACTGACGGGCCGCTGCTATCAGTCCATGCCACAAAGTGTGTCTGCATCCTATATCCGAATTGTGTACCCTAGGCCTAGGGATGCGACTATTAAGGATATTATCACGGATTCACGTTTATCGGGATAATTGTGAATATCCTCAAAAACCTGTCTATCTTACTATCATTGCAAAGTAGAAAAAAGAAGAGACAGGGTTAGGTTATTAAAACACCCAAAATATTAGGTAAGAAAAAACACACTTTAATCCATTTGTCTATCTATCGGCTAATTGCTAGTTTGAGTAGACCTTGTTGCAGTAGCAAAACAAGATGAGACTTAGACACAGCAATAATTTTCTGTTATCTTTCCTGCCCAGGTATGTGTCGGCGCTGACCACGCCAGCACGCCTGTCTCCGGTGGAGTTCCACTATCCCCCGTTGCCGCCCCAGGTGCCCACCTTCCAGATCACCTCGCCCAACACAGGCCACGCCCTCTCGCTCCCCCCCGCCGCTGCAGCCTACCACAGAGAGGACGACCAGCCACTGCTACGATGCCCAGATGTACGTATAGGCACAGAGGAGTAAACCAGTCATGCTTTAGATACTTGCTAGTATTGATGTAAATTAAGTACATTTACTTTAATACTGTACACTTCTTAGGTAAGGTAATGGAATGCAGGACGTTTAAGAGTATTTATAGACTATCTTCCACCACCCTCTTGTTAGTAGGATGATAGGAAGATATTTAACTTAAGCAGTTTCTATAATTGATCTGTTTTCTGTTTCAGGATGGAAGTTTATACAGGCAGCCTCGGCGTCCGAGGCGACCTTACCTGACGGAGAGTACAGGAAGTCTACCGTCGAGCCCCTATCGACTCCCTGACGAGGAGGCCTACGAGACTACGCAGGAGTACGCCTCTTCGCGAGAACCCATCCGCAGCCGGCGCCGCCCGCGACGTAACCGCCTCAACGGACACATCTCGCAGCGTTCCACAGGCCTACGGGACTATAGCTCGCAGAGCTTCAGCCAGTCAGAGGAGGAGGATGAAGAGGAGGAGGAGGAGGACACTCACGGGGAGAGCACACCTTTCCTTAGTATGCAGAACATGAACATGGACCCACCCTTAACCGTGCCGGGTTACCGCTCGTCCTCTGGTGCGGACACACGGACTCACCGCGGGCTGAGTCGGCCGGGGACGCGCAGCAACGGGCAGAGCCGCGGTGCCCAGTCGCACCGCTCCAAGGCTGACAACATGCCCCTTTAAGACTCAACCCCCCCCTGCCACCACCCACCCCTCCACCTCACACACTCCCCCTCCTCCTACACACAACCAGTGGACTAGAGACCTGCACCTAGGAGAAATATTTTTATTTTGTATAACAGACAGATATTCTAAACAAATGAAATATTTATTTTCATTTCAGCAAAAATTGTCTACTAGCTAACAGCAAAGACTTTTTTTATAACGGGGGGGAAATATTTATATGTAAAGTTTTTTGATTTACAGCATTATGAGAGATGAAAAAATAAGAGAATTACGTGCCAATTTTTTCACAAGTTAGATAAATAGAATAATATTGTGGTGCCTTTTGCTGTATGCTGAAGTCGGAGGTCCCATTGAGTTTTTGTAGCCTTTCTTATAAAGACTCCTCGTTTTTTATAGAGACCAACCCTCTTCCTCTTCCTTTTGCTTTGGTTTTTTCTCTGATTTGGGATCTTCCTCTTTTTTGAACTGTGATCTGATTATGTCATCATGCAATATTGATTCCTCCTGTGTTAAAGGTGTCTGTTTACATGAGTATGATCCACGCGATGCGCTCGTTCCACAGGGACATTAGTCACTGACGCAACCGGAAGTGAAGGGTAGTTTTTTCTCGGATGATTTTCGGATGAATCCCATCGGCCATTCATGTTCTTGTTTGCTGCCTGTCAGTCATTTGTTGTTATTTCTGTGAAAACAAGAGTGTTAGGGAGTTGTTGAGGGGAAGTAATTTCAGATTCCTGTGTAGGTGTTCAGGGTGCTGCCATGACATTGGTGGTGGATGATGTGCGTGTGTGTTTGTGTGCCTGTATGTACATGAAGCCTCATTTGGTTGAGGCCTCACCTTGGAAAGTGTTTGCTCCTGTCACCAATCCTCACGCTGCCAGAAGCTCCATTGCACTGTAAGACCCTCCCTCCGTGAGCAGCCATTGGCCAGGGAGCTGCCGATCCAAACCTAACCAATCCAGTTGTAATCCAGCCTGACTCTGGCCTCCCATGGACTGCCCAGCCCACCCGTTTCCTATGCCAGCAGCTTAGAGCCGCACTGTGTCTCAGGACTTCCCCATCACATCACCGCCAAGAGACTCAAAGCAGAGAGCGCACGTCCATCCCAGTCACAGTTCAGTCCGCAGGCCAGATCCACATCCCCTCACTCTACTTCCTGTCCGTCCGTCCGTCAGGTTTGTTGCGTTCACTCGTGGCCACGATTAAAGGAGCGTAGGATTAAAAAAAATAATAACTCTTGGAATCAGAAGGGAGATTCAGTTTTTTACTTTGTGTGTGTGTGTAAGTGGGCATGTGTGTTGCTGATGATGAAAAAAGATGCAGAAAACTCATCTGTTCACTAGGTTCTAGGGGCGTAGCTAGGAATTATGGGCCCCTTGAGAGGAGGATATTGCTCTGGGTCCCCTTTTTTTGTTTTACTTATACAAAGCTACTACTTTTTGAGCTCTCTCTAGCTGTGGGCGCCATGGAATCGCCTCCACCTTTCACTCCCTGTAGCGACGGCACTGCTCTGACGGGAAAAAGCGGGTAGAGAGCTAGTTTTTTTCTGAGACCAATTTTACTTTTTGTTTAGCTCACAGCCAAACGGTGGTATATGATAATACTGATTTCTGCATTTTGCATTCCTATATCTTTTATTGATTGAACTTCTTTTGCTTGGTCATATTGACTGAATGATCTGTTATCTGTCTGTCTCTGTCTGTCCCCCCTCCACCTCGCATCGCCACTCGCCTCTCCACGTCTTTCTCACCCGCCTTACAGACCTTCAGAAGCAACTAGCAGATGAGTTTAGGCCCCATGCTGAACAGCACCGAAACAGTAGGCTGATTACATCAGAATCTCCACCTCCGGGTTAAGACATCCTTTCAAGCCCACTAAGGATAGTGAAACTGTGTCAGATACAATACGTGTCCCTATTAGAGTTCATTTCCAATTTATTTTGTTGTTTTCTTTTTTCACACAGGAGATGCATGGATCACAGATAATGAAATTATCTTAAAAATGGCGACCAACCCCTCAGGGGAAATCATGCTAGACATTTATATTTTAAAAAAAACATTATTTGGGTTCACGACCCAAAGTTCTGGCTAGTTTTGTCTTACTATCACTGTAATCAATCTGGGATTTGCAATGTGGAAATAGTGCAAGTGAGGGTAGTGTGCTTCTAGAGCTAGTTGAATTGTTAACACCCCCCACCCTCTTTCTCCTCCCCCTGCACTCCCCCCTTTGCCCCCTTTACATGCACACATACATACCACACACCAGACACGGCTCACACATTATGAAGCACACACTGAGACACACACACACACACACACACACACACACACACACACACACACACACACACACACACACACACACACACACACACACACACACACACACACACACACACACACACACACACACAACACACACACACACACACACACACACACACACACACACACACATACACACTCATATGACACACACACAAAGCCTTTACCACGTTTGTGTTTGTCAAGAAGTTTGCCTTTGTCTTTTTTACCTCCCGACTCCCTCTCTCCTCCCTCCTCTCCCCCCCCCCCCCCCCCAAACCCCTCTCCTATCACGCCCGACCCCTCTGCATGTCCTAGTGGTACTGGTAGTTGGGTGCATGGAAAAAGCAGCAAGCAAATCGTTTTTCCACTCGGTGAAAAAAATAAAAAATGTGTCTTCATTTTAACATTCAGCAATAAATCCCCTTTCTCTTCATGTCCATCATTTCTTGGAATATGCTAGAAGATTTTTTGCAAGTTTTATCGAAAACATACTACTTGTAAAAGAAGAAAAATCCAAAACCACCCCTTCATATGAAAAATAAAACTTTATTCCTACCATTTTGGAAAAGTCCTGTCATCTTTGTAACTAAAAACAACTGAAATGTGTTGTTTTTAATTTACAGTGGTTTAGAATCTGCTCTGTTTTATAAAGAAGGAATAAAGGCAAGAAGCCAGTGCACCAAGTGCGGGGTTGCAATGATATGACCAACAGATGGCTGTTCTTTCAACAATCACCTCCTCTTTAATTAACGTGCCATCAACTGGAACCTTCTGTAAGATAGAAGCAAAAAAACGAAATTTAGATTAAATCCAATCGATTGTTTTACTTTTGCGAATACTATCACACTGTCAAGTCGTACTTGTTTAACAGCATTTTAGCATCACTAGTGCCTTTCCTGTTAAAATGTGTTAAATTGTCCAAAAATGAGATTATAAATAGTCAGGTTTTAGTGAAAATGCATGTGATTAGGAAGTGAGATTTGTATTTTACTGTTTCGATCTAGTTTTGGTATGTTTACACATGGCCCACTATTTTATCACAGTTCATCAAGACTTTTCTTTTCTTTACCTAATTCTCCTTTCATTAGTTCATATAGAATTCAAGGTAAGACTTGATCAGTTATTGAAAAAAAAGGTAATTTCTAGGGTGAAGAACTAAGAACAAATGGATGTGTTTTTTCAAAAAGACGTGCAAAGGTATTAACAGACGTGATAAAAGTAGTAACATTTGTATTGCTTCTCACACTCAATCTGATGGTCGTCTTTCAACCAGATGGTCGTGGGTTCGATCCCAGCCCCTTCAGTCACATGTGGATGTATCCTTTGGCAAGATACTTAACTCTGAGTGGCTCCTGGTGGCATGGTGAACAATATCTGAATGTGTGTGAGTGTTAGCTTTACGTTTGGTACCAATAAGAACACTGGTGTAAAAAACAGAGGAACACATATTTGAACACATATTTGGTTGCTTGCCAAATTACTTCACTCAACACCTGAGCTAACATCATCAACCCAAACTCAACTTGTGTAAACACACACACACACACACACACACACACACACACACACACACACACACACACACACACACCGATAATTGACACCGATACACCAGTTTAAAGTAACGATTTTGATATTACTCAGCAACAAAAACACAACTTGATGAATCTTGCCCTTCTAATCTCTCTATTGTTATTCTGCCTTTTCGGACCCGTCTGCCACAAGCTATTTATACAAATACTCACAGCAGTTTTTCTGTGCTTTTCAAGCTCACTGATTCATGGGATTGGGATTCATTGCTTTCCTAAAAGTGATGACACATACGTTTCAGAATACCAGACATGCAGGCATTTAAGGCACATGACTGCAGTAGTTAGGGGGCAGGTCCCTTGTCAGCAGCTAGAGCTGTTTTATTGCTCCACAGTACCATTCAAAGAAGTAGATGGGGTTTTAGTATCGTCCGTTTGCATTTCTTTACAGTATGGCGCCTACTTACTTACTGATAAGGTGTCTATGGAGATAAGCTTGCATAATGAGTGACGTTATTTAAAAAAATAAATAGTTGTCATATTCTATTCCTTATAATCTTAAAATGTCTATTTGAAGTAATTTTTCTGTTGTTTTGTTCGGTTGTAATTTTGTCTAGTATCCTGATTTGGATTGTCTCTCAAAGCACTTTCTAAACTGTGTTGAAAGTGCTATATAAATCAAGTTATATTAACATTAATCCAACTTTATTCAGATGTTTTTATGACATCCTGATGTGGAATCAATTACACAGGAATAGCGAACAACACATAAAGACAGATATAAAAAACATAAAACATGTAATTCAATTATAAAATAAATACCAGATAATAATAATAGTAATAATAATAATGTTACAAAAATGCTGAAATTATTATTATTTATTTTCTGTTACTTCACAACACAAGATGTAATTAAACTACGCCATTTTTGGTAAATTTATTGAAATCGGGGCGACAGCAGCAAAAAACAAAAGTGTATTTGTTTTACAATTTACTTCTACGTATTGATTTAGGTTGGCCATTGTTGGATGGCTTAACCCAATTCCACTCATCACCTGTGTGTCATTCCTGTTTGCTCACTTTGTCAATGGGTGTATCCCTGCCTCATGCGCACACCTTACCTGTTAGTGTCTTCTTGGTAGTAGGCATTTGCAGAATTACGTTTTTGAGGTACAGCAGTCTAATGTATGGGCTGGACAGATGACCTGACTGATGACAGAAACCAGAAAAGAGAAATAATGTTGTCTCAACATTAGAGAGACTTCCATCTTGTGAGAAAAGAAGTATATAGTAATTTTTGGAGTCTTCACCTAAGGCAGGTAAGCAAATAAAACAGCTGACTCTTCATTTATATTAGCCCTTATGTTGTGTTCGGATCTCCCGTGACCCGTTTCAAGTTAAAATTATATAATAACTACGCTCTAGTTTTTTTTATCGCAACAAGGCTTCATGATATCCTCCACAACAACTATATAAACACTACAAAATAGATTTTGACAATTTTAGCCAAGTCTGAAGGTCAAATTTGGCCCAATCAAGATTCACCTTGGAATTTAGACATTTCACATGACATTTTGGAGATAGTTTTTTTTCAACTTTCAATAGCCTTTATCTCCCTCATGTTTTTTTTTCTGTCCATGTACAACTGTGGGCTTCAATGTTTCATTAACTTAGGACTTAGTGTTCTTTTTATAAGATCCATACTTGAAGTTAGGGTTTCTACTTGAACATGTTTACATGTTTTAATGTTGAAAAAACCTGAATTGTTTATTAATATACTATGACCAAGTATACCTGTATTCACCCTCTGACCTAAAAGGATTGATTTAGGCAACTTGTATCCTAAAGCAAAGTCAAAAGCATCAGTGTGTGGAAATTCTCAGATAGGGGGCAAATATTTTAGTGACATGGGAAGGGGAGCCATATCTTAATTTCTTATTAAACGCCATGTTTTCTCACAACAGACATGACAAAAAAAAACGAAGTTAGTTGTCTTAACTCACAGTCTGTCTCCAGATACCTAAATGTTTGTGCACAAGCCCACAAGTCCTTTCAATGTATTTTGATACTCAAAAACATGTATTTTTAACACAAATGTATCATTTGTCCACTCGAACATTCTTTTTACTGTATATCTTTGCAGTTAAATGGCAAGGTGCTTCTGTTGTTGGCGCAGAGTGTTGATCTGTGTGTGCACACCATTCATCTCCCTGGCACTGCTGCTATTCCTCATCATGGTCATGTTGTGCAAGGCCATGGAGTCAGGTATCCCAAACCTCACTTTGTTGCCCCGGGAAATCTTAAGAATGAAGGCTTCGACCCACTGCCCAAAACGTTCTGGGTTACCAGCCTGCATGGTCAAGCCATATGGAACCGCCTCCAGCTGACAAACGATCATCGTTTCAACCCCATCCTCCACCCCAAAAAACTCACGAGGCGATTTGAAAATGGTAACTTTAATGAAGCCATACTGAAGAATGTTTACTCTGAAGTTACTGAAATCAAACACAAACTATGACAAGCTACCACAGCAGATACAAGATTTTGTGAGCCATATGCAAAGAAGAGACTACCCTTTGCTCCTCCAGCCTGATGGAGTATGTGGAGCCGGGGCACAGGATGAGAAGGAGCCCCCTCTTCTTCTTCTGGCCATTAAGTCAACAGAACTGAATTTTAAGAACCGACATGTCATTCGACAGACATTGGGCCAGGGAGGATGGGTAGCTGGACAGAAGAGAAACAACAATGGTGTAGGGTACGTCCGCAGGGTCTTTTTGCTGGGCAAGGAAAATACTGAGGAGTTGGGTTTGGATCTATCTGAGATACTGCAGATGGAGAGTAAACTTCATGGAGACATTCTGCAGTGGGACTTTAGTGACACATTTTTCAACCTCACCTTGAAAGATGTACTGTTCTGGAGCTGGTTCTCAAGCTTGTATGGCCAGACTAGCTTTGTGTTTAAAGGGGACGACGATGTCTTTGTCAACACCCCAAATATGTTGAGCTACCTAAAAGGTGAGCTAAAGAAGCCACAAGCACACGAGTCAATGAAAGGCTTTATGGTTGGCAATGTCATAATTAGAGCTTTACCCAACCGAGTCAACAAGTCTAAGTACTATGTCCCAGAAAGCTTCTACAAGGGCCAGTATCCTTTGTACGCAGGTGGTGGAGGGGTGGTGTACTCAGGCCTATTGGCCAAACGCCTACACGATGTGTCTAAAAGGGTCCACCTGTTCCCCATTGATGACGTTTATGTGGGAATGAGTATGGCTAGGCTAAATGCTGGTCCGGTCCACCACCCTGCCTTCCTTACTTTTGATTCTACCGGAAACGATGAAGACCAACTGTGTTCGTATCATGGAATCCTGTTGGTCCACAGACGTCTCCCCAACCAAGTATTAAAACTGTGGGCCAAAATGAAAAAAACCGAGGCACAGTGTTGGGGTGTGCCCTTGAGAGGAGGGACAAGAAGAAACACAACACTGTAAGCAAACCCCAAGTTACTTTAAAGATTCACTAGAATTGTTGTTCAGCTGTCAGTCATAAAGAGGTGACACTGTATTACGCTGTATTTATTTTCTACAGGCATCCATGTTCTGGGATTATATTTCATTATCTTAAACACTGTGAAAATCCTGGGGTCCATCGACATACCAACAGACTGACCAAAAATACATAATTATTGTTTGAACATTCATTTCAGATAAGAAATATAATGTGAAATACAAATTATTAATATTTTTATACAAATAATTGATTTTAACTTGTAAAGCATTACCATTCACATTATGTCTTTTTTTAAGTTTAGCCAAAGCTTGATAACATTAGCTACATTAGCCAAAGTATGCACACGGGAGAAGTTAGCCTTTCTGTCAAAAGGGTTTAGCCAACAAAACGATTTGGTCGAATGTAAAGAATCAAAACCTTTACATATCATGGTTTGGGTTAAATTAGACCCTTTCTGGCAGAATGCACTGATGGCTAACTTCTGCCATTAGCCCACCTTAAACTAGTGGTCATATAAGACAATGTGAGGTTGAAGTAGCAAAAAATTCAAGTGAGCAATAACGTTTTTGTGTCCTGTGAATTCATATTTCTGGTTAGCAGAACAATATGTTATTATTTCCTCAAAAATGTACATACAGAAGTCTTGTTTTAAGGGCTAGTAAAATATCACCTCTGTTTATCTAACAATTGTAATTGTTTATATATATATATATATATATATATATATATATATATATATATATATATATATATATCTCATGTCATACATTGCTTTACTTTCACTATTTATGTGTAATGATCCCTCCTTTGTTTTGCTATGTATCATCTTTATTTTATCTTATGTATGTACAAAAAGTATGCTCAATGTAACTATGTTAATTAAACCACTGCTGGGATCATTTGAGTGGTTTAGCCAGATCTGCAGAATGTTTATGTCATCTGAACTGCAGCTGGTGTAGCTCCTTTAGCTTTCACTGATTTATAAATGAAATGTCTGGCTCCATTCCAGTTACGCTTCGTAGAAAGAGAACTCTGAAGCCAATGTGATGTATGACTAAAATACATTCTTGTTTATTCCTTTATTTCCTGTCCTTTCTTATCCCAATATTAAATTCACCCAGTAGACTTATTTTCTTTCTGTTTAGCTAACGTTTGCTAACAATCTACATTAGTCAAAGTTAGCTAACATTAGCAAACCAGCGCTATAAAAAGTAATTGTGTAGTACAAACAATTGTAAAAGTGACGTGCTGATATGAGAGCAAAACGTTGAAACTAGTCAACCCGCTCTTTGGAAGCCTTTGAAGAAACCTTAAAGGTGTTTTTCTTTGTGACATGGAAGTTATCACTACATGGACAATCACTGTAACAAATGACATGCTGTCTTCAAATGGAGAGTATTCTTATCAAGGAGCAGGCAGCTCAATATCAGTGAAACCAATGAGCTTGTGGGGGACTTCTAGATGATCATTGAGAGAATCATTGAAGTGAAATTCCTTATATCAGCAAGTAGGTAAGGTATGTAAACAGAGATAAGGCACAAAGCACTAGCACAGCTATTAGGTACAGAGAGCTGACACAAGGCCTGTTTGAATGTAAACTATTTCGATTTTACTGTGCTTGTGACAAAGTAAATCCCAAAGTCTATCAGGTGCATTTGTTAGAGAACTAAATCAATAAAAGAGCACTAACACTCCAGCTAGTCAGAAACATATCCGTGGTTAGAGGACCTGTGGAACTGGAAAAGGTGTTTATTTTATCACTCCACCCCGACTTCTAAAACAACACCTACATTTGGTCAACCTGCCAATTTTTGATTTGTTTGTTTTTAAACTATTTCATATGTCCTTTTAAAGAAAGGATGACAGTATGGCCAAAGCATGACGGTTAACAATGCTTCAAAATATGAATGTCTAAAGACATACACACACCCCCCATCACCCAAGATTATTGACACAAATTCAGTTTCCATCCAGTTGTGAGATATGGTGTCAATCTCTCCTTCTTGGCTAGAAAAATCTTTTTGCAAAATATTATAACGTCACAGTGAGGTTAACCTATTGGATATAAAATGTCACTACTTTATCATTTCATCCTTTTAGACATTTGTATGAAATTTGCATTTTCGAGTTATGGCCAACTTGTTGTGCTGTTTACAGTGAGCTTGATCTTTGACCATCAACATGTAATAATTGTATCTTTTTTTAATGAAAACATGTTTAAAATCAATATATATATGTATATATATATTATATTGTCGAGATATTTCCAGTGGTATGAATTCATATAAATTGACTTTGGTATTGTAATTGGGTTAAAATGTGGGACTATCAAGTAACAGTTTGAATAACAGAGATTTAGAATATTAAAGAATTATTTAGGGTCGAAGTTCTTCATCCACATCATGTTATTTCACAGCAGAAGGAGTGTCCTTATAATGCAAAATGATAATAATAATTTTGGATGTGAATTGTCATGCTTCAGGGGAAATGTTTCAAGAAGAGATAGTCATCTGAAATAAATAACATTCTTTACAAGGAGAAGATCTATTTCAAAACTTTCATTATTACACAAACCAAAATCAGAGACCAGGTAAGGAATGTCAGAAGATGCACAAAGCGATCACAATGGCAGCTTATTAAGTACAACAGCTTGAGGTCAACTCAAATTAATACAAAGAGCGGCAAAAGTCCAAACAATGGCCTCTTGAGGAGCGGCAAAACTGTAAGTGTGTTACACCTCACACACAACTCCTAAACAAACAGAATAACCATTCAAGTGTTCCGTCATTAGTTTTGAGTATTTAATTGTTGTGAGTGTCTAACAGTCTCATTTTGTCCTATGCTGTATGAATCGATGAACAGTTTACATATACATTATCCTGCATAAGAACATTATGAGCTGTTATATTGGTGAACAAGTAAAGGCAGCACTAGAGGTAATTTTCAGTAAGACACTGAAAGTACAGTAGAAAGTGATCATTAAGTAATACAGCATTCTTTTTCAATTTCAGGTCAAGTTTGATATTGCATATTTTCTTAAAGCATATAACCGGCAAAACTTATTTCGTTCCATCAAAAGATCAGTGTGTGGATTTGATTCCCCTATGTATTAAATGTTGGGTTCTTGAACACTTCACAAACGCAGCACAATCTACTGCTTCTTCAGCCATGTGGATTCTTGAACCAAGTTAAGACTGCCACTTCAACACGCAAAAGGAAAGTTCGAAAACACAATTCTTAATTTTAGGTGATTATACACTCTGGAAAACAGTTATGAATATTATAATTATTTTCTGCTCTACATTCTTAACACTGGTCCTTTAAATACAAGTCCGTTCAATGATGCGTCAACAACAGGCTACCTAGAGCGAGCAGTTGCATGAGGATCGAGGTTTCAGATCATCATGACTTAGTCAGCGATATCAGCAGGGTGCTGACTCATGATTTCTTTTACAGCTCTCGTTGGCTCTCCTGATTGTCCGTGTCCTCCTCATCTCTGCCACTACGAACCATTTTCTGTCCTTTTCTCTTTGCCATCTTCTTCTTCCTCATCACTGTCCTCCTCCTCGCTCTCAATGTACTGGTAGTTATTGCGGTTGGTGTTTACAAAAAGGTCGCTCTCGTCATCCTCAGAGTCACTAAAGTCTTCTTCGTCTTTATCCTCCGTGTCCTCTCTCTTTTCCTGCCCTTTTTTTGTCTTTTCCGGCTCCAGTGGCTCCTCTGTGAATCCCTCCGGCCTGAAGGAAGTAAAGGAAACACAAAACAACTCAGTTACTCTTGACAAACTGATTGGTTGGTTGGTTGGGGGGGTGTGTGTGTGTGTGTGTGTGTGTGTGTGTGTGTGTGTGTGTGTGTGTGTGTGTGTGTGTGTGTGTGTGTGTGTGTGTGTGTGTGTGTGTGTGTGTGTGTGTGTGTGTGTGTGTGTGTGTGTGTGTGTGTGTGTGTGTGTGTGTGTGTGTGTGTGTGTGTGTGTGTGTTCCCACTTACCAGAGCTGCTGTTTCTGCAGGTTCTGAATGTGATCTTTGTAGAGAATGAAGCTGATCTCTGCCTTCACCTTCTCTCCTTCCTCAATGGGATCCACTATCACATAGTCTCCTTGGAGATTAGAAACATATATGAAATATGAACCAAAAAATAAATCTCATTACAAATAGAATGAAAGAGATTTTTCTTTGAGCCTGTATAATTCCTACCCACGCTAGTGACTGATATTGCACATTTAGTTTGGATTTTATATCAATATCTATTCTCTTGTAAAAGCCCTAATTACAAAACAGCATTTTTTAAAAAAGCCACAGACAACACAGGTGAAGACATTGTGTTAGCATATGTAAGCATTATACATTTTCGAAAACTCTGATAGTATATGAAAATATATACCACAGGGGATTCTCTAGAAAAATAAAGTATAGATGAGAGCAACACTAATGTCACTTCCAGGTGAAATGAAGGCCCCATGTCTTAAAGCTGTATATTTTGCACCTCAAACAACACAAATCCCAAGTTACGGTTTCTTTACTACCTCTACAGAAAAAAAGAAACGATATAATTCAGAAATCACAGTACAAGTGTTAGCCCGGTTTAGACAAAACCCTGTATACCCATTGTTTAGCTACATACAGGATAAAAACTTTACAAATCCTTATTATATTGCAGGATTTTGAAATAGATCTATGAATTGCTATTAACAATATCGAGTAGTTACTTTATGAGTGGATGACATCACAACAGCTTTTTGAGCTTTTTTGATGACTGAGCTCTGTAATGATCTATATTTTCAATCTAAACATCCATCACTTACCTTAGTGTAGTATAGCTAAGAAACCGTTTTTATTGGCTCAACAGTTGACAGTAAAATATATATAGTAAAGCTAGGGTATAATACTAGAGTATAGCCTTATTGCGTTTATGTCCTAATTTTTCAGTGTTCATAGTGCAAGCTCATTTTGATTTTGTTCAGAACCCAACATTACACTCAACTCATTTGGTTATTGCTGTAACTTTAATCATGAAACACACATCACATATATATTCAATTCAATGTGTGTTGAGTTCGTTATTAGCAGTTTATTAGTGTAGATGTTATGGCACCCTTGCTGTAGTATTGTAAGTAAGGGTGCCTGTGAGACAGATACATTCTCTTCTGTGTCTTTTGCTCAAGTGTTTGTGAACCCTGGACTTACCTCTCTTGATCCAGAGGTTCTTGCGGAACTTGGGGGGCATGCTCACCAGGAACGTCACGCCCTGCGCCGTGACAGCTTCATGGAGGTTGTTACCACGGCTACCAGTAACCTACCCATGGCAAAGGAGGGAGACAGAGTGAGGATAGGGTCTTGCATCGATGAGGGTGGTTATTTACAGTCAGTGCGTTAAATTCAAAGCAGTCTTCACACAGTTCACCTTCACTATCTGCTGGTTCTCTGTGGGAGTGACAAAGTCTCCAAGAACTTCCTTCACAACATGCTTGCGTTTGGTGGCCTGTGACATTATCAAAGGTGAACTTCAGGTTCCTCCACCAGCTGAGAAAAAGAGAGTTTCAAGTAATGGGTAGCATTAACTCATCATTATGATATATTCTTATAAGTTAAGCAACCCAGTAGTATATAAAGTAATTCAAATAAACCCAACGTTTACCACGTTTCACTAAGTGCATCATTGGAAGTTATATCATTTAGAAATAGAATATAAATAATTATAATTCAAACATGTGTAATATGTGGGGCTTAAATGGGCCATTCTGCATAATGAGTACTTTCACATTTGGTACTGAAAGTATATTTTGATGGTAGTACTTTTACAATTGTAAAAAGCAGTAGGCCTACACTGAAGTATTACTTCTACTTAAGTAAATCGTCGGATAACTTCTTCCACCTCAGGTTAAGTAGACAAACTATAACAGGAGGTTTGACTAACAGCAATATAAAAAATGAAAACTGACAAGGTAACATGAAAACAAGCTAAGCTCACACAAACTAGACACCGGTTAGCTTGGCAGCTGTTAACCGCTGCGATTTCAATGATGGACGAATAACAACACTTCATATTCCCTTAACTTTTTGTGGTAGCTGCTAAGCGTAACGTAAGAAAAAAGATGTTTTCCTACTTTACTAATAACAGAACTAGTGCCTTATGAGAGTAAGCTAACATTAGCTATCTCAAAATATAGCTCAGGTTCGATAGCAGGTTACATAAATACCTCGAAAGAAAGAAAAGAGTAATTGTGTCTCTGTAAGGAAGGCAGTGTTTAAAGGCAGCTCGACAGCAGCTGAGAATCACTTTTGAATCACGTAGAGATTAATGTATCTGTAACTTAAAGCCGAGCCACATGCGTTTGTTTTCTTGCTTCACTGAATGTTACACTTCCGGTGTCAAGCTCTCCCCTTTCAAAATAAAGGTATGCAATTAGAATTACACTTGGACTTTCAGATAAAAGCCAATCAATACAAAAATACATTCATTTGTTATTACCTTTCTGACTAATAGTAACTAATAAGATCAGATAATTGTTCAAAAAAGATGGGGGGTCTATTTCTTCCGTTGCAGTGCTTTTGCATTGTGAGAAATAGAGTTTTGTTTTTTTCTCAGTTTGTGGAAAATTCAAGATCAATAGCATTCAGGTTAAGAGATAAGAGATAAGATAAGATGGTACTTTATTGATCCCAATATGGGAAATTGTTTTTGTTGCAGCAACATAAAAGACAAGGCATTTTACAATAAAACAAAACTACAAATAAACAAGAATAGAAAGAAAATAAAATAGAAAATATACATGTCGAAATAGAAAAATATACATGTAGATATTACAAACTGTTCTCACACAACTCTCAAGGTAAAAATGTTTCTTTGTGAATTTCAAATGTTATCTATTTTGTACTTACATTGGCCAAATCCTTGTTAAATACAGAAGAAATCCACAAACACACGTATTCAACACAATCTTAGTGCATTTTTATATAATTTTCTCTACGAAAATGTGATCTTTGCAGTTTATGAATTAGGTTAATTATACAGTTTAATTCAATCACAGTAAAATGTGATGTTGTATTCGTTTGCATTATCAATTGATTCAAATGAAATGTGTGGTTCAAGTGCATATAGGACAACAAAATTGTACACAAAGAATTGGATTCCACACTTTTTTATTCAACCTTCATTCAAGTGTGACTGTCTTACAGCAGTTTTTACAATTTCATTGCAGTTACGATCGGAGCATATGTGCAGACCAATATATGGTAAAACTCCCATCTTTCAAAACTCCAGTACTAAATAGCATTAGCATGAGCACTGCATCAAAGAAACAAGACAGAATACTAACTACAATATTGCACGCTCTTCATCAAACTAGAAATCAGTTACTGTGAGGAAAAATGAGTTAAAAACCAAAACTGCATACAACACAGCAACCACTATGACCTGCTGGGCAAACGGAATAAAATCTGCACAAATACTTTACTTTAAAGGAAGGATCAAAGTCCTAAGAAAAGCTAGCTTTATTAGAGCTGGTATACTTTTAGTAAACTGACACGAGGTGTGAGGTATGAGGTATAAGGTATGAAGATGTGAGTTTGTTTTAACGGAAAAGTAACATCAGTAGGACTTTGTGTGTGTGTGTGTGTGTGTGTGTGTGTGTGTGTGTGTGTGTGTGTGTGTGTGTGTGTGTGTGTGTGTGTGTGTGTGTGTGTGTGTGTGTGTGTGTGTGTGTGTGTGTGTGTGTGTGTGTGGTTGTAATCATCATGTGTTTTTGATCAATTGCGTGTGAGTGTGTGTATATTGGGTGTTGGTGGTTTAGTTGACGACAGCAGATGAGCACATCTGGTTGATCCCACACGCATTGGACCCCCTGTAGAGGTAGTAGTAACCCTGTATGAGAAAAGAGAGAGAGAAAGAAATACACATGTAAAAAAACTCTCATTAGTTTTGTACAGCATCCCAAATCAAGAAATTCTGCCGATCATTAAATAAAACAATCTGAATTTCCAATTGCCATATTTCCAAAAATATGAAATAAATATTTGTTTATGTCAAAAACTCTGTCTCTAATCAACAAACAAAGACTGTAAGAAGGTGAGTTTGTCTTACCTGCTCTCCATAATCCTCTCCCCAGCTGTTTTTGATGGCCCAGAATGGGATATTTTTACCTGAAAACACAGACACTTTATAACACCAGTAGTAAGTGGGTATATGAGGACAAAAACGGAACAACAACTCTTACGTTCTCCGTATCCCACCATCAGCACAGCGTGGTCGATCATCCAGGAGTTGCAGAAGATCTTCATAGGGTGAGACACACCCTTCCTGTAGAACTGCGGGAATGTAAAAGACAAAATGAATTAAATGTGGTTGCATGTCGATGATCCCATAAGGTGCAATTTGACATTAAGTTATCTTCTGATGTATCATGTAGATAGAAGTGATGGCAGTGGTGGACAGAGCTGCTTACCTGCATGGCGAAGGCATTCAGTGCAACAGAGACGGGTCCATTCTCAGCCAGCCAAGCTGCAATGTCTGTAAACATATAATAAACACGTAGTCCATTTATTAGCTCTTTGTTACCTATTGCTACACAGCAAAATGATCAAGTAACAATAAATTAACCTGCTAAATCAACACCTACTCATTTGCACTTCCACTTATTTTAGTCATATTTTCATTTAACCTTTATCAATGCTTTGACCTAAGATACAAAATGAAAATGTCAGTAATTATGATAATTAAGTTGACAGTACTTAAACATTTGTAAAGTGAAATAAACATGTGACAGGTAGAGTGTATTTAGTGTTTTATATAGATCTACTCTACACACACTTTTTCCCATTTCATGTCTACTTCTAGTTTTTTATTTTGTTTTGAAAAGATTTGATCCAAAATAAATGTTCTGAAACTTAGGTTCAGATTACTTCTCGACTGAGCTTTAAATAGAACTATTTTAGCCAACTAAATAGTATTTATTATAGGTTGTAAGTTTTCCTCCAGAACCCTCAACATAATTGTTTTTGCCGTTTTCAGATGAATTGTTTTTAGGATATTCAAATATAAAATGGTGATTTTCTGAAGCCACAGACTGTATGTCGTTATTCCCTCTCTACAGGCTTAGCCCACTCACCCTTCTCGTCCTTGGACAGCTCCACAGAGCTGTTGATGTAGGCGGCCACCTTCATGCTGGTGAAGTCACAGCTCTGCTTCTTGCCGGTGTAGGAGTAGTCTGTCTCTGTCTCCAGGCCACCTAAACAACACATGCAGGGGAACAAAGTGAAAAGCTCGCACACAGTATTAGCATTAATCACAAGAACACTTCTGCAGGGTGTTTAGATTAGCTGTGGGATGGTGAAAACCTTTAATGTCCTGATTATTCTGACAATGAGAGTTATGATTCACAATGTTATTATTCATTCAAATGAGTGTCTTCTAAAAATTAAACAACGTAAAATGAAGATCCATTTCAGTGTAAAACATCTTAAATATATATTTTCTTTTTTCACCTTCACTACAATGACAGTTTATAGCTTAGACTAAACCATTAATGGAAATATATAAAGATATCAGGGTTTTTTCTAGAAAAATACAGTATGACGGCAATATTGTGGCGCTGATCTTGTATATATATATATACAGTATAATTTATAGATATATCAATTATCGCGAGAACATGACGCTCGTCTACAAGATGGCGACGCAGACGTAAACAACAACAGGATGTTGGAGGCCCATAAAAACAAAGCTGTCTATGCCGTCTGACGGTCTGTTTGACACAATTTTCCTATTTCTGGAGTAAATGTATTGTTTTGGACGAACAGAAATATGGTTTTCTGGCACCACTTTTACATTTTATGGGGAAAAACATCATTTTGGTATGAGAGCACGTGCCAAAAGTAAGAATGCGCAGCACCCTTGTTACCTGGTTCAGACAAAACCCTGGATCCGATTATTCTTCGTGTTTTTTATCATGATATGCAAATAAATCCTACATCGTCCCACCCCTAGCTATCAATAAAAAGCTTTCACTTCCAAAGTAAAAGTATTGGGTATTTGAAGCTTAAATATTTCATCTCAAGTCTTTCTTACCCAGCTTCTCTATAGCTTCGTAAGCGTTGGACGGCAGCCCTCCTTTGCACGCCTGGTCCAGCCCATCACAGTCAACCAGCTCTGAGAAGGAAAACCAAATAAACCAATCAAAACATGACCTATATCTCGTAATATAAGGAAAGATGTTTTTTTGAGAAGGAGCAAAATATAAAATGTTTGTATCGTTTGTGTCTGTGCACATGTGTGTGTGTGTGTTACCTTGTTCAGAGAGGGACAGCAGCGTTCCATTTTTCAGGAACCACTGGCCTTCGATGTTGCCTGTCACAGAAAATGCCCAGCAGGATCCACACATACCCTGCGACACAAACAAACAGAAACACACACTCCAATCAGCAGGAAGTGGGCAGGAGGTGTAATGTATTCATGTTCCCCTGTTAATTAGGGGGACTCACCTATAATTAAACCTACCTGGTTCTTGATGGAACTGACAGCCCCGTGATCCCGCCAATCCCAGCTGGCAGGGGCGGGACCTCGGGCAGGAGGAGCCGGTTTCATTAGTCGGTGAAGATTCCATTGACTCAGCAGCGGGTTCAAGTATGCAGACTGGAACTCTTCCTCTGAAGGAAAACAGAAGAAGAGCAGACACACTTTAGACACACACACACACACACACACACACACACACACACACACACACACACACACACACACACACACACACACACACACACACACACACACACACACACACACACACACACACACACACACACACACACACACACACACACACACACACACACACACACACACACACACACACACACACACACACACGTACCAGTCAGGTCGCTGAACTTGGTGACTCCATACTCGGCTGAGCCTTGGTCTAAAGTCTGCAGCTTCTCAGCGGTCTTCAGGTTCTCGTGGAAGACAAACAGACGATAATCTGCCTCTGCAGGATCAAAAGGATTTGAAGAAATTCAAAGACTTTATTAGTCATACGCAGAACAGCTCTTGGCAATACAAAGTGTCAGTCTCCTCCACCAATGAAACATCGGTATGATTGAAAGATTTGGCCTTTAACAGTCAAACACTCTGGCCTGGTTATTTATATGGTGCATGTTATGTGACAGGTGTAAACACCCTGGGGCGTTGACAGGACACACATTTCTGGATGCAAAGCAACACATCAAATATCCTGTGACCCTCTCTTTTAGTCATTGTTTGAATGTGTTGGAGTCCTTTTAACTCCATTATAATAAACACATTTTTATACCAATAAACAAGAAATCCACAAAGATGTTTAAGATGAAATCCAAGGTATAACTTCAGCCTCAAATGTCTATTTTCCAACAACCAGTTAGTCCTTATTTCATCTTTAATAGTTTTTTTATTATGTGCCAAAGATTGAGATATAAACCCCTCCTTTGTCCACGCCATTTTTAAATGTCTTATTTGGTGAGATGCTTATAAGCCATTGGTACACAGGTGCTGAATGGATGTGGGATATTAAGCCTTATGTTTAGTTTTTCATTCTGAGGTTTTTATTGCTTCAAAGACTCAAAGGTTTTGTTTGTGATATGCACAAAGGCAACAGCATAGTTGTTGGCAATCAAAATCTAAAGTCCTGTTATATTTATTGTATAAGTGATATCATATTTTGGTCTTGTCAACCGTTGTCATGTCTCTCTGTCATTGAAAAGCATCTGTGATTACAGTTAGAAAGCTAATGATGTTTTGCTTTGTACATTATCTGTGTAGTCTTTCTACGAGTGGGCTGTGAGCACACAAAGGCGGCAGGTTGTGTAAACAGGAAGGAATATGCACATTGCAATGTTTGTGATGTATAATACATTAGTGTCAGTCCCTCACCCTCCTGGCTGCTGTAGTCCTTGTTGTATTTGACCATGAACTCTTTGAACTGGCCCAACAGCTCCACAGAGTCCTAGCAGATAAAGAGCAGACAAACAAACACACAGAATCAACGACACACCTTTTACCTCATCTCAAATCCCGCTGATGACAGTGAATGGACCACTTTACTGATGAATTAAAAAAAAATTACATTTAGACATCACTATGAAACTTCCTCAATGTGTTACTTTTGTAAAGACAGTTATATTTTTGTATTATACGTTTTTCGAAGCGTTATTTTTAGATATAAAAGGAATTATTATTAAATATGTGCTAATTTGCATACATTCCCATAATAGAAACATGAATATCAGATAAAGCCAGGATGAACCTTTTTGTTTATTTAGTCGACATATTACGGTATAATGTTGTGAGGAGGGCATTCAAGAAATGTTGTATAATTGTATCAGAAAATACTATCAACAGCCTTTAAACTAATCAATTTTCAGTATGTTTTTAGAAACTAAATGTTCTTTAAATCAGACTATAAAGGATTTAGATCTAATTCCTCTGTAAAATGTTTACCTCCAGAGGCTGGCTGGTTGATGCATCGACGATGTTGTTTGTCTCTTCTTGTTGAACTTCAACTGATGAGAAAGACATCAGGACATGTTATGAGTCAGTATGCAGAACATCTTAATTAATGTGTCAGAAAATACATGGATTCTAAATGAGTATGCACATTCAATTGTTTTACTGGGCTTTTTTTTTGATTGCTTGTAAATCATCAGTCAATGATGTATTCTTCATTAGATTATTTCTATTTTTTGTAATCATTTTCTTGAAATGTATATAAAATATGCACTTGACCTGATAACTATGTAATAAAACCCATGAATGTAATGACTTAATGAATATTGTATAGATAATGTTCTGATTTATATTGAAGTAACATTTCAGGTAGCAGATGTTGACATATTTTGAAGGATGATGTCATTTTTTGAAATAATTTTCTTAAAGGTCACATGTCATGGCAATTTCCACTGATCATAATTCCATTGTTGAGGTCTACTAAAATAGAAAAATACTGTGCAATTTTCCAAACTCACATTGGTTTCGCATACAGCATCTCTGTAAAGTATATTATTATATATATATATTGTCAAAAGGCATAACACTATCGGTAAACATGTTTTGTACAACACCAGCCAGGACATTGCATTTTTTTACAACACCTTTGATCAGGTCAAGTTCAAACATTCATGACATTTTTTAGGATTTTATAACATTATTGCGGGTCTAAAACACCATTTAAAAGATTATTTAACCACTTTTTAGAGCCACAGTTACCCTGGAATATACTGCTAATAAAACAGAGGAAGCAAAGCACCATGGGATAGTAGAAAGATAATATAGACAGCAGGCTAATAGTAAGTGCTGTTAACCCTGATGTCTTATGGTAAGAATAAAGGCAAGATACCGGTGCAGAGGAACCAGTCATTCATGTTGAACCACAGCTGTGTTATTCGGCTTTTATTAGACCAAAGCATGTGTTGACTGATCAATGTCAAAGGTCAAACTCACCTTTAGGCTGGCACTTCTGCTTGAGCAGAGTGGAAGTGCCCTGCCAGGGAATGTCCCACACTTCAAACAAACACACCTCCGTCTGACATAAACACGAAACATCACAAGACAGAGATATAAATGGTTAATTAACATGATAGGTTTTCAAATACAGTGTATATTAAAGAAGTAAAATAATCTGTTTAGCACGATGCAGCCTAATCTCCCTTTGGATCATCTGTTTTTGACACCTGTATAAAGGCTGTTTTTAAAAATGGGAATGGATCGTCCCTCTAAAGTAAAAAGGAAACAAAGAAGTGTATGTGTTAGTGCTGTGTATGCATGCCTCTGGCTTGCATACACAGCACTAACACATACACTTCTTTGTTTCATAAAGCATTAGCAAGCTTGGGTTCACTTGAAGTCAAACTCAAGTCACACGATCATATGACTGGTGACATATCTGCTGCTGATTAAACACTAAAAATAAAATACCCCTCTGCAAAATATATGAAAACACAATTAGATGCACCTTTCCTTTTTTTTTTTTAAATACATCATTACGTCTTCTTATACAACCATGACAATGACCAACTTTGTCTTACTTATCAACAAAAACTCTGTCTTTCTGTCACACACACACACACACACACACACACACACACACACACACACACACACACACACACACACACACACACACACACACACACACACACACACACACACACACACACACACACACACACACACACACACACACACACACACACACACACACACACACACACACACACACACACACACAACCTTGAGTTTCTGTATCTCGGGATAGAAGTCACATGTCCTGAGCATGGTGGATTTCTTGCATTGAGTGTTACTCAGTTCCACTGTGATGGAGTAGCGGATACCCTTGACAAGCTGAAAAGTACAAATACACACAGACAGTGGTCAATTGTAATGTACAAACAGGGAAAAAATACTTCAATAAGAGAATTAATTCAAGATATAACTCTAATAGTGGTAAAGCCTAGTTTACTAGTGGCTATTCAATGTGTGTATTTGAATGTCATTTACCAGACTTTAGGGATTTTTACTGTTGTTTCTGGATGCTTCCATGCTGTATGAAGAGACTATGGTGGCCCATACTGAACAGTGCAAAAGGGAGCTTGTACTGCACAAATGGATAAGGCTATTTGGTTGTAGTGTGAAGTCAGGTGTATTTCAAACAAATGACTTCCGGGCATAATGAAAATAATGAGGGGAAAATGCTGCTAGTAACCTTTCTCTGTATGCTTTACAGAAAGTGAAAAGATTAAAATAAATCACGAACTCAATGACAAGTCTGTGAAAGATAAAACTAAAAGCATATTTTATTTTGTATTGTATACCTCCACGTAAGGAACATATGGCAGACGAGTTTAGGCCATTATTTTGAAGGTAAGTCAGCGTATTTCCGATCTTTGTTAGCTAACTCTTGCAAGCGTGACGCAGTTTTAAATGGCCCTATTAGGTGGTGTTGTTTACAAAAGATGGAAAACATTATGTCTTACTACAATGTCAAAAAACAGTATACAGAAGACCAATAACAATTGCAACAGTATGTTATGACAAATTATGACGATACAATGCCGTAATTAATTTAACATGTACATATTGTAACAAATAACCCGTTTGTGCACCTGTTTGGTGGCCGAGAGGAGCCTGCTGACTTTGCGGAGGTGCATGGCGTTGGAGCCCTGGTTGTAGCGCTCCTCAGCGAACTGCATAGCCTTCTTCAGCCCAGCGTCGGACTCATGCAGCCGGACGGGAGAGCCTGGAGGCCCGATCAGGGGCCGGTCCATGTCCTCACCGAGCCCGAGGACCGAGCCCTGCACGGCGGCCAAGGCCAGCCACAGGATTACCGGACAGCCGAATCCGACCATCATGATGGTTTCGTTGTATTGTCAGAAAGAAATGTTCAGATTAAAAGATAGATGTGATGTTTTCCTTAGCTGACGAATCAATTTCAAACTTGTAAAAATCAGCAGTGGTTATACAAGAGGTTTAGAGTTGTTGCCAAACAAAACAGGACTGAGGATGTGGGAGGAGACAGAGTATTAACAGGCGGGGGGTGTTCAAGAGACGTACACACACGTTTTAACAGTGTTGCAAATCCGTAATAACGGATACAGATACAACATTACTTTATACATCAAAAGGACTACAACAAAAATTACCTGGTTATCATATATATTAGTGACATGGTAAAGCAAAAATATATTTTAAACGTTTGCTATTTAAATGGTTATATTTGATTTTACCAAAAAATGTGAAGCAATCCCGACCTTTTGAAATAAATCCGGGTCACCCCAGACACAATAATAAAGTGTATTCTTTTAAAATCTAGATAACGCACTTAGATATGCATTAAAACATATTTTAGACCACGGTCTCCCTTGAGTCATATTTCAATGTCCTCATGGACACTTTGATTTATAATTGTTCGACTAAATACGAATGAATTTTGTACAATCTCACGGCACAATATTTTCAAAAGACTATACCTAAACAATATGGCAACATGTAATTATTATCATTAAGTAACACAGATAATGGTCGTCGCAGCCAATTTCCAATTATAACTTAATACAGCCACCAGAGGGCGACATAGTACATTATGTCGATGCCTTTTCATGAGGGCACTTTAGTTTTGAAAATCCGAGACCAGACGAAGGTAAACTCATAAACTAATCTGGCTTTAAAGGATTTATAAGGATTTATAAAGACGTCAGCAAAAGGGTAGATTATTTTTCATTTGTATGGCAAAATTAGGAAACCTTTATTCAGTTGAAATATATGGACTTTTATTCTGGAGGATTCTGGCCGGAAGTGTTGTTGTTGTGTAGTGTCTGCTAGCGGAGCACAGGCGCTAGCGATGCTAGCACCGCAGACAGCAACATTTTTGCTAAGCTAACATTTCAAACTTGAAAAATAGACTGCTAGTTATTCGCGGGGGCATTGTGGGCATAATAACGTTAGCTGACGCTTAAGCCCACCGTGCGACAACATAGCTGCTCTGAACGTAATGACTCATTTATTTTTAGGGATCAGGTTGTATTCTTAGCATTAGCCTCCGAGCAAAGGTCTAACTGGCAGACATGGAGAACCGGGGGATTGAAGATATGTTCGACTTTCGTCGGTAAGTCAGCTAACTGCAGCTAGCTAATGCAAGCTGTTGTTAACCTTCAGCTAACGCTAATTAGCCGCATTAGCATGGATGTTACGGTCGTATCCAGTGTGTTTAAAAAAATACAGTAACGTTATCTACAGTGACGTGTAATGTTTGTCCGCTAGCATTAACACACGTTGCGGAAGGGTTCTCAGTCCAAACGAGAGGCTATTTAGTATTTTATTAACTTGAGCCAGCTAGCTATCATAGCTGTGGTATGGTGACGTTAACGTTTTATTGCTAACTTTTGTTATGCAACCTTGTGCAATGTTCATTTCAGTAAACATGTCGCCCAGCCATTCACTGTAGCGTTATACGCAAGCTAGCTTGGCCTTACACGGTGGTTAAAGTTGACTTCGTAAAATGACTTAAAGAACAGAGCTAAGTTTCCTGAACTTCTAAAGCGTGCACAGTAGAATGAGCTAATGTTGAACCTCTACATAGAGTACCATGGCCATTACCCGTCACCTCCGATTTGAAAAGTATATTTTGCTTGAACAATATGTACTACACACCAATACAAGTATCTTTCACATTAATGCAGGTGGGACATGGGGCCTGTAGGTGCACCAGTGCACATTTGTTTGTGGGATTTTAGGCCAGAATAGGACTACTTTGATATAAAACATCCCGGGTGTTCTCAAGCACCCAACCTTAAAGACAATCAAGTAGCGACACGTGTAATCACGTGTGGGAAATTAACGCTACGGGCTGTAATACAACATGGGAAATCAAATTTCAAACAATACTTGATCCAGCAGTGACTAATTAACATACTAAATCTGAGAGAAATGCTCAGTCATCATGTAAGACCTATTGTAATTCATGTGGACTGTCAATATTTAATCTGCTATAACATTTAAGTTCAAGTTCTCTCCACTGAATTAAAAAATTGTTTGCAACTTTTCCTTTGACAGGTTTCCCAAAGATGCTGCAGTCCTCCTACTGTTGCTGATTTACTTTCCAGTTGGTATCTGTTTGATGCTAATAAGGATTTTTGTTGGTGTTCACGTGTTCTTGGTCAGCTGTGCACTTCCAGAGAGTTTTATTAGAAGGCAAGTATTTAATATTATACAGTGTACATTTCTCTATGGTCCATTTTACCCTCAACAGTCTTAACATTCATAGATGTGGCAGAAGTAGCTGTTGTAGTTACTGCTTGTGTATCATTAAGAGTAATCTTTTTATAATATAAGAGTTTGTATCCATGTCTTAATATGAGGAAGTGGGAACAGTTTATGTTATCATCCACTATATAATGCGTACTTTGTAATTGATTTAAATAATTGCGTAATGGCTGCCCCTCAGTTAAAATGACGCTATTAATCACAGCCACCCCATACAAAACTGTAAAGGCTTAAGTGCTAGTTGCACTCTATTTGTTAGTGTTAATAACTCTTACATTTCAGATGGTATTTGGCTTTCAGTCACTTCAATGTTAAGTTAAAGGTAATGATTGTGGGAATGAAGAGCCATAAAGCAGTGATACACCATGTATGTTCTAGATAATTGCCCACTAGATATTAAGATAATCATCCCGATTAACTTCAGCTTTATTCCTTTTGTTCTCTTAGATTTATTGTCAGGATTATGTGCTCAGTCCTGGGGATGCACGTGAGAACGAAGAACCCTCGCTCCAGGGACAAAAACACCAAGCTGTACATATGCAACCATGTGACAGAGTTCGACCACAACATAATCAACCTTCTGACCCCCTGCCATACCGTGAGTGTTTGTCTTTTAAATGTGCTTAACCATGTCTCAGTTTCCTGTACAAGTGTGCACCTTTGAGTTTCAGCGCTGATGCAACTTTGGCATTATTTTGGTTTAACTGGTGCTGGTATTGTTTCTGCTGAATGAAATGTTGGTGAGATGCTCTGTCTCTTTCTGCGCCTTTAGCCCCAGTTAGAGGGCTCCACCGGCTTTGTGTGCTGGGCCAGAGGCTTCATGGAGATCCGTTCAGCATCTGGCCAGGGAGCCATAGGAGACACTCTCCAGAGGTACTGCTCCACTGAGGGCACCCCCCCGCTGCTCCTGTTCCCCGAAGAGGAGACCACCAACGGCCGCGCTGGCCTGCTGAAGTTCAGGTTAGTGCCATCAGGATCTGCCTAATGTTTGACTAATGTCACTGAAGCGACAGTGATCATTTCTCTGTTGAAATTGGTTGATGCAATGCGAGCAGAAAGTATGAATAGCTGAACAAATGTAGTGTTGTTCTATCTTTAGCCTTCCTTTTTGTTTTTGCTAGTTATTTCTGTTGACCTGAAACAGTGAAACCAGCCCTATAGGACAGCAGTGAGTGTTTGGAATATATCATTATCTGCACTTAGAGACAGGGTTTGGACAATTCTTCATTGAAATTGATAATATCTTCGACCTACCAGTTACCTGACAGTTTGCCTTATGATTCTGCTACGTTTTAATTTGTTTGAAAAGTAAAATAAATTTGACTTGTTTAGAAATCAATTCCTCTTGAGTAAAAAAAGCCACATTTAGCTATTTATTTAAAGCATACAACCTCAAAAACTAACATACTAATTATATACACTTTCCCTTCTCAGTTCTTGGCCTTTCTCACTGACTGACTCCATTCAACCTGTGGCCTTACGAGTGACCAGACCGTTGATTGCTTTGGTAATCATATTTGAACTTGCATTGAAGACAGCAAC